>NC_058133.1:420272559-420391812 GCF_016433145.1 Gracilinanus agilis | reverse complement strand
CCGCCTCCCGCTGCTGCTGCTGCTGCTGCCGCCGCTGCGGCCGCCGCCGCCACTGCTCCTGCTCCCGCTCCTGCTCCTCCTCCTCCTCCTCCTCCTCCTACTCCACTACCTCCTCCTCCTCCTCCTCCTCCTCCTCCTCCTCCTCCACCAGCACCGCCGCCGCCGCTGCCGCCGCCTCCTCCTCCGCCTCCCGCGCCGGGCCGGCCGTAGCCGGGATAATGGTTGTACTGGCTGTTGGGGTAGCCTTCGTGGGAGTTTTGCAAGGGGTCCATGCTGTTGGGGGGCCCGGCAGCGGCGGCGGCCGGGTGCATCATCCCCATCCCGGGGCTTTGTTGTCCGCCATGTTGATCAAAGCAAGGCCCGGCTCGGCTGCCTGTGCCGCCGCTCGCAGGGGGAGCGCTGCCATAGTAATTATTAAACTCCGAGACCCCCACCGCCGCGGAGGGGCCGCCGCCGCCGCTGCCACCGCTGCCGAGGCTACCATTGCCGCCACCGCCGCCGCCGCCGCTGCTGTTCCCGGTGCTTTGGGGCGGCTGCTGCTGCTGCTGCTGTTGCTGTTGCTGCTGCTGCTGCTGCTGCTGTTGCTGTTGCTGCTGCTGCTGTTGTTGCTGCTGCTGCTGCTGCTGCGCGCCCAAAGCTCCCAGGCTGGGGTGCTCGTACCGGCCACCCATCTGCTCCCCCATTTTAGTCGGGAGCTCTTCCTCCTCGCCTGACTTGCTCAGCAACTGCTGCGCTTGGGTCTCGGCCTGATTTCCCAAAACACCGTCTTTGCCTCCTCCATGTTGCTGGGGCTCCATGTCAGGACTGGGCTGAGCAGAAGCAGCAGCAGCAGCAACACCAGCAGCAGCACCAGCAGCACCAGCAGCAGCGCCGCTGCCCCCCGCTCCGTTGTTGCTGCCGCCGCCGCCGACGACGACGACGAGGCTGTTGTTGTTGTTGGAAATTGGATGTTGTTGTTGCTGCTGCTGCTGGAATTGATTTAGCTGTTGCTGTAATGCATGGTGGTGGTGGAGGAGATGGTGAGGATGGTGGTGGTGGTGGTGGTGGTGGGCATGATGGTGGTGCTGCTGGTGGTGGGGAGGTGCAGCGGGGGGATCGCCAACGTTTTTCAGTTTGTGGTTGGGGAGCAGCCCTGTCTCCATGGCCGGGGCAGACGAAGAGGAGGAGGAGGAGGAAGAGGAGGAGGATAAGACCGCGGCGTTCCCACCTTCCTTCAGAGCTGACTCGGACGAGCTGCTGCTGCCGCTGCTGCTNGCGGCGGCGGCGGCAGAGCTCGCATTATTGGCCATGTTCAGTTCATTATGGTGGTGGAGGTGATGGGGAGCTACATTATTCAAGCCGCCGGTGCCGCCGCCGCCGCTAGTCCCATCGCCGCCGATCCCTAGCATGGATCCTGGTCCCGCCGCTCCGGCTCCCCCCCCCCGCCGGGAGATCCTGGGTCAAGTGAGCCGGCTACGGACGCAGAGCGGGGTGCCCCGATCACTGTGGTCCGCACCCGCCGGGACTGATGCTACTTGCGCGGCCATGATCATTGCAACATCGCAAGTCAAATGTGCCCCCCCAAGCAATCCACCCCCCCAAAAAAAAACAAAAGAAAGGGGAGGGGGAGAGAGAAAGAGGGAGGGAAGGAAGGAGAAAACAATAAAACACTTTTTTAATAAACAGCAACACTCGGTCTCTAATCCACATACCCCCAAATTTAAAACAAAAAATACCCCCCCTACCTTCCACCTTCCCTCCCCCGCCCAAAGCCCTAGGTTGAGATTAAAAATGATAATAATATCTTACGGTCTATGCCTGTTCCTGCTGTGGGATTTCATGTTGAAAGTTTTTAGTTCAGGTTTAAATGAAACTTTTTTTTTCTTTTCCTCTCTAACCCGGATATGGGTAAATACACGTCTGACTGAGCCTATCTGGCCCAGCATGGCATGAGAGAGAGAGGAGAGAGAGCTCTAACAACTATTATCCACTTCTCTCTGATTACTCCTGTGCACTTGCAAAACGCGGACTGGACTTCTCCCTTTCCTTCCCACCCCCACCCCCCCCTTCCAGCACCACCATCACCACCACTCCCTCCAGAGCTGTAACTACCTTCTCCCGTCTCCTCCCGCTGCTCTAGCGGTGGCACACGGAGGAGACTCACCCGCGCAGGCACGGATGGGGGAGTCTTTTCTACAAAGCCCAGCAGCCGCTTCTAATGCAACAGCGTGGGGCAAAAGGGGCCTGCACTCTCCCCTTTTGCATCTGTTTCCCTGCCAACTAGGCATTAATGTGTTTGTTTTCATGTTTAAAAGGAACGATACAAAGGTGGAAAACGGGTCTGACTGGCAGACAAAAGAAAGAGACGGATTGGGGAACAAAGTTGTCTGTCTGGCTCAAAGGTTACACATTGAGCTGACTAAAAATAAAAATATTTGGGCAATCTGAGAAAAAAAAGCATTAGCTATTTCAGAATTCATTATGTAATTTGCAAATGTTAACCCATTATGCAGTGGTTTGAAAGTCAGTCAACATAATTTCTACAACTTTACTCAAACTATAAAATGAGATGGATTAATGAATTTTTAGGAGGTTTGCAATGGACTCTCCCATGTTTATTTTATAATAGCACAGTACAGCTCTCTGCCTTAAAATGGTAGTGCTCTGTGCACAGAAATTGTTTGATAAAGGTTTCTTTACTAACTGCTCCCATGTACTCCTCAATTTTTATTATTAATATAATCCTTGCCTATGGTGCAACTTGTTATACTTATATGCAAGGCTATCAACAAGTAACAAAAGTTCATTTCGCTTCTTGTGCCTATGAAGGGGCATGCACCCCACCAATGCACACACAACACACACTTGTGTTCTAATATTTATGTGCATAATTTTCAGTCATGCACACATGTGTACATGCAAACCTGTGTATACACTCTTCCGTGTTTCTTTGCATCTGTTGTGCACACTCCCTTGATGCCTGAGTGCATACCTGCATTTATTTGTGTGTTGCCATATATACTCATGTTCTTGCATAAATATATAAGATTCAGGTATGTTCTGTGCATACCTATCATTGGGGTGTGTGCATGCATACACGTGTGTACCTAGGTAGAAAAACTTCCATGCATGCATACATACACATACACATACATATATTGTTGCTCACAAGAACAAACACCAAAATCTGAAATAGCTTTAGAAAGAAGTATATTGGGTCATATCTCTGTTTCCACTGGGCACTTTTTGTCTCCACTCCTTAAAGGGGAACACTTAATTGAGTTGTGTTATGTTGTCTGATCCAAGCCACTTTTAGAGGGAAGTTTAACTGCCAGTCATCACAGCAACAGCTCGGGCTCATCCTCATCGGGACACCTGTGTGGAACCTTCCATCATGTTTCTAAAGTTAATGTGCAAAATAATCGTCTTAATATCAATTCACTGCCCAGTGATGTGAAACAAAAGATATTTTTGCAGAGATGCGAAACCAAACAGCACCGAGTTTATATAAGATCCTCTAAACATAGATTAGTACAAATGGTTCATGCCCTGTTCTCAGGGAAATTATCATAATTGTTATAGCTTAAGAATAATTTGAGTATCATGATACTGATAGAAGAAACAGCACAACAGTACTAGGGCACTGGGAGGAAGAAAGTATTTAAAACTACAAGTTTCATTAGGTAATATAAAATTATACTACTCTAAAGCTAGCAATAAATACCATTCGACCACTATGAAATGTTTTGGGGGTTCCTTTTTCTGCCTCAAAAAGTAGGAGTGTAATTCAGTAGGATTTTCTTAAGTTTCCTAAGTCTTCAACTGTGCACAAAAGTATTCCACTTTATTTCAACTACACTAGTTATTTTTGTTTGTTTGACCAAGTGTAAATATGTTACATGACTAATAGAAAACGATAGAGTGGAAAAAATTGGTGAGTAATTGTGGTGGGGGGAAATCAGGTGCATACCCAAGGGTCATTACAGACTGTAGAAAAAACAAATTGCAATTCTATGCAAACCACTGGAAGGGGGGAGGTATATCATCTTGTAGAAGAGAGAATAACAGAACTGTAAGATGAATTCATGCCAAATCATTCATCAGCTTTTGCCAAGAGAATACTACATCTTTGTTACTGTGCCTTTTTGACATTTTTTTCCTGGATTTTCTTCTTTTCTATATTCAAATACATACTAATTATACACATTACACCATAAGTTGAATTTTTAAAAGTCTTTCATATGCAAATATAAATATATGTCTCTATGTATATGTTTATATGCATACATATATTCTAAAAATCCATTACATATTTATGTTTTTAGACATTTATGCTCACACTGGAGATATGTACACATAATCATTAAAAAAAAAAGTTAAAATTCTGATAAAATGTATCAAAAGAAATCCAAATTATATTACCCATACGTTGTGGTTTGTTTTCATAACTAACCCTGAGGGAAAATGAGTCACAAAGTTACTACTGACTCTTTTCTACAAAAAAAAGAAAAAAGAAAAAGAAAGGTGGGGGCATCTCATGTAGACAAATCATGAAACTGGGAGGGGGGGAAGTGTCAAGAAGTTTGTAGTTTTAAGTTGTTTTAATTCCATTTGCTTCAGCAAGTCATCTAGAAGATTGGAACCAAGAGGCTATAAAATAGAGGCCCTCAGCACAATGAAATCAGTCTGCTATAAAAGGCAACACATGCCAGTTTTTCCTCCCCAATGGCAGATGCCACACCCAAAGCAGACAGAAGGCACTGCAGTCTGTGTAAGTAAAGCACAATATAAAGCATCAAGGACTCAGTTTTGTCTCAGACCCTGAAGAATTCGCAGTTACCTTTTCAGCATCCTGGCTGAAATGAGGAGATGTTTTTTCTCTTCAACTTGGGCTTTTCTAAGGCCTCTTTCCAGAAAACAAAGTAAAAACCCCTAGCAGCCTTTATTAAGAAATCTCCTGTCTTAATAAACAAAACTACAATTGCCATTGATCTGTTAGAAAGGGATAAAATCACATTTTAAAGTCCACCAAAGCACAATTGCAACTTTGGGTGGTAATTGATACTGCTTCATTTTCTTTAATTTACTTACAGCCACAGTACAGTCTTCACCCTGGTTTCTTTTCGACAAATTAAAACACTAGTAAGTACTGCATTCATTTCTATGCTAAATCCCTTGGTTTTTTTGTTTGTTGTTTTTTTTGTACCTCTTCTACACTAAATTCCAACCCACAAAAAACATTTTAGCAATTTGCCACTGAACTAATATTACCATCACAACATGAAAGCAGTGTAAGTGTCCATTCTTTTGCAACTACATGTTCTCCAATGGATTCCAGCATTTCTCATTTAAGTGAAGGTATTGCCCATTATTTTGTTATTATTCATAATTTATTATAAACTTATTTTTATTTACAGAACAGAAAAAAACCTAATCTTCAAATACTGCTCCTTTTGAATCAGTTTAAGGACATTGCCTAGAGCATCCTTTAATTTGCCTACATAAAGAACATTTGGGCCAGATGGTAGTTTTAGAATTTCAAAACTCTATTCTTTTAATGTTGTTAGTAGCCCGTTAACTATTCTCTTTGGTTTCTGATTAGTCCTTTTTTGCTCTATTGCTTGGTTTTTCAATGACTCTATACATTTACTACCCCTCGTATTTTTACATGTAATTGGGAGTGATTTGAAATAAGGAACTGTTAAGTTTTATAAACAGGAATTATTAAAGAAGAAAGCTTTGAACGCTCTCTTTCCTCATAGATTTATAAAACATTTTTCAACGAATGGAGCTTATAGCATTTCCCTGCTAATAATGTTCAGGGAGGTGTTTTTTTAAGTATCAAACAATTGTCTTTTTCATGTATAAGCAAAGAGTACACATGAATATTGGATATTTCAGCTGTTTTACATCAGCCAGGCAAGTTACTTGTGACCTATAAGTTCATATTTTGAAGGCATTAAATAGACCTTGAAAAATATCTGGGTAGAGACAAAAAAGCAATTTAATTAAATCAAGAAACATGTCACCTAGGCCCATTACTAATGCTGCTTCTTCTAAGTCTTGTTTTTCTCTACCATCATTATTATTATTATTACGGTGCTGATAAGCATGGGTGGAGTTGAGGAAAAAAGTGTGTGGGCTAGTTAAACCTGAAGTTCAGAGTTAGGGAGACCTGCTATACAGGGAGGGGTGCATACCAGCATGGTAGGGTCCAAATCTCAGCTTTAGCAGCCAACCTACAGCTCAGCTCTTACATTTAAACTTCCCAGTCTCAAAACCCTTAGTTGAGCCAATATATAACCCTCCATGGTCCTGAAAGGTCAGTGGATAGGAGCAAAGGAGTAAGCTGCCTTCATTACCTGACTCTTATTCACAGCCATATCTTGATTCCATCTCTAAACTAACCCTGTCTTTGACCCTACCTCTGAACAAAGATGGAGATGGACCACAACCACAGGACACCTGCAGTGTCTGAACTCAACAATGGACCATTTGGTGTTAACGATGTTATTAATGAAAATTAAGCTTGAGATCATCTTTATGCATTTTTTGGATATAGTGGTGTCTAAAAAAATTACTAGAAGCATAGCATGTCAATTGAGATATGTGTAGACAATGGCATATTCTACTAGAATATATTCATTTTTTCCCAAAGCTCCAGTTGGGTCCATAATATTCCTTGCAAACTAGACAACTAGCAATATCTCATCACAGTAGCTCAAATTCATACAGCACCTTGCAGTTAGAAAATGCTTTATATACATAATTGCCTCTGATCCTTATGACAGTCTTACAAGGTAAGTGGTTCCTTATTTTCTGACAGTCATAGTTTTCCCACCCAGTTCCTTGGATTCCTATGTAAGTGGTATCAAACACAACTAGAACTAGAGCCACTTAATGACACATAAAGATCTCCATGGGCTATATATTAACTTAGAGAAGCACATATTAATATTATCTATGTTCTATTAGATTTTATTTTATGAAATATTTCCTAATTATATTTTAATCTGGTTCCATGGAATTGCGGAAATGCTGCCTGCTTTCTTTACAAGTTTAATACCTCTGTTCTAAATCATGCCCTCCTTCAAGATCACTTAGCCCTGGAACTCACACTTTGTTAGTATCCTCTACCCCTGAGACCCCTGTCTCTCTCTGATCGGAAGACTAGAGAGACCTCTCCTCCTAGAACCTCCAGGAGCCAGATCAGTCATCTCTTCATTGCTGGTCCACGATATTCCTCAGGATTTCACTATCATGCTTCTGATCAAATACCTCCATCCCACCCCCCTCCCCTTTTCTGCTTCCTTAGCATGTTATCTTTCCTGGTTATATTTTATGATTCTTGACTGCAGGGACTGTCTTTCTTTGTAAACCCAGTGCTTAACATAGTGACTGGTACATAGTAGGTGCTTTATATTAATCAAATAAACATTAATAAATATATATATAACAAAGCATATGAAAAACAAATATTAATAAATGTTTATTAAATAACTGATTATCTGGTTCCCTTCATTTTGTTCCTCCCTCTGACCCTGATTTATTATGTCATTATAAAGAATCATTTCTTGAATACCTAAGGCATAAATTTATCCACTATTTCCTCTTCCGTGATTTGGAAATATTGCACATATCATCCATATACATTTGATCTGGACCTATTACTTAATCAATGTTCAAAAGTCACTGACTTAGGAAATCCCTTCACCTGTATGCAGCATCCACTCATGTGCAGAGAAATGCCTAGACTGCAGAGGGGTTAAATGACTTGCTTACCGTCACATAGCTAGGATGTATAAGAAGCAGAACTTGAATCCAAGGCTTACAGGCTGGTCCCCGGTCCTCTATCTGAGGTGCTATTATCTGAACTCCCGGGTTGTTACTGCTTCCCCTACAAAATTACCTTGAATTTATATCTGTTGATGTTGTCTCCTCTGCTAGATTGTAAATTTCTTTAAGGCAGGAATTTGATTTTTATCTTTGTATCTAGTAACAGTGCCTACCACATAGTAGGTATTCAATAAATGCTTATTGATGAATTAATTGCTATGCCATACTGCTTCTCTATCCCACATCTACATATAAGCCTTACCACAGGTACAATGATATATTTAATGCGTAGGTAAAAATTTGATGTAAAAAAAAAAATAATAATGGAGAGAATTCCTCTCCGGCATCTGTAAAAACAAACATTTGAATAATAAACTCACTTGTGGCAAAAGAGAATGAGCAGGTACAGTGTATGAGGCTGCAATCTGGAGGTCAGGATCATCTCATTTGTCTGGGATGATTTCTCAGAGTTCCACCTGAAGGTCGGCCTCTTCCCTCTACCTGTGATTCACAATTTTACTATATTTTTTAAATAATATTATGCTTATCAACTACAATAATAAGCCAAACAACAAAAATTATTTATACACATTAGAGTAATATATTCAGGATTTTCATTTCACCCCACTTATGGTCAATTGTTCTGTTCCTAATTTATTACGATATTCAGTGGCAACCTCTGTGTCCTTTAATGACTGTCATCAGGCTTCTCTGGTAAGAGCCAAGGTACAAAAGGGCTTGGCTAGATTCGATTCTAAACAAAATCACTCATTTTCATTAGGGAATGTATCCATTAATATTTTTTTCAAGTGATCTTCTAGTTCTTGAAGTCCTGCACTTGGAGGATGTCACACAAATCATTTTGGTTTTGTCTTAGTTTATAGACAATAGATCGTCCAAATTGCAGCATTTCTCTGTAAGGAGCTCAGATCTACTATGTGATATACTCTCATCTGACAACTTGGATTTGTTTTTTTCCCCATTAAGCTACTCAGTGAGTAGAAATTCCATGCTACACAAGAGGCATCTTAATATAGGGTGTTCCCCTTTTAGGACTCCTTGGATAGTGCATATAACAGTGGGCTTGGATACAGAAAAAACTGGGTTCAACTCCCACTTTGCTTGCTAGTTGTATGTCTTTAATTTAACTAAACCTCAGTTTCCTTATCTGTAAAATGAGGATGATAAAATGACCTATTTCCTAGGACTTCAGAGATCAAATGAAATGATATAAAGAAATATAAAAATAATACAATATTATATAAAGTGCTACAAAAATAAGAGCTACTTTAGTAAAGGAAAAAAAAATCTGGAGGCAACTAAGTGACTCAGTGGATTGAGAGCCAGACTTAGAGAAGGGAAGTCCTGGGTTCATATCTGACCTCAGACACTGCCTAGTTATATAACCCTGAGCAAATCACTTAACTCTCATTACCTAGCACTTACTGCTCCTCCTGGGAATCAATATACAATATTGAGTCTAAGATAGACTCAATAAACATAGGTTTTAAAAAAAATATAGCCAGAGCTCCAGGTTTCCCCCTTCCTTTTTTTAAACCTGTCTCATTTCTCTTCTCTGGCCCCTTGCCTTTGATCAGTTCTACTCCCTGATCTGACTCACTGTCCCCACCAATCTGGATGCTCTGAGCTCTGGCTCCTGACCCACTTTCTGCTGCATTTTGTCCATTTTTTGTCCCTTCTCTCAAATGAACTCAAATATGGTAATATTTTTAAGGCACACAGCACATTGCCTGGCACACAGAACACGTTGAATAAATGCTTGCTCCCTTCTTCCTCCCCTTCTCTCCTTTTCATTCTCTTCACTTCACACCAACTCTATTCAATAGGAGTAAGAAGTTAGGGGATACTCTCCCTAATTACAATGTACATAGTTTGTACTATATACATAGTTTCTGTCCTGAGGATTTTCCCTCTTAGTTGAATTCAATTCAATAGATATTAAATGGTTACTGTTCATCAACTAATTAATTAGCCTACTATGAGCTAGGCACTAGGCTGAAAGCTGTACATTATGGAGAATCTGCTAACATGGTTATCTGCCTTCAAAGATGGCGGTAGACAGTTAGGTGGAACATTAAGTAAAGTGTTGGGTTCAGAGCCAGGAACCTGAGTTCAAATCCAGCCTCTGAAATCTACTAGCTAGATGATCCTAGGCAAGTCACTTAGTCTCCATTTGCCTCAGTTTTCTCATCTGTAAAATGGGGGTGATAAGAACACCTCCTTCCCAGGGCGGTCCTGAGGGTCAAATGAGATAATAATTGTAAAATGCTTAGCACAGTGCCTGGCATATAGTTAGCATTATATAAATGTTATATTTTTACTATTGAAGAGCTTACAGTCTTCTAGGAAAAATCATGATAATGGTGGTGGTTATAGGAATAATGTCAGTGTGAGGATAGTTTACCTTTATATAGCACTTAAAGGTGTCCGTGGCGTTTTGTATACATGGTTTCATTTGATCCTCAAAGCCCTGTGAGGTTGAGGGCTATCATTATCATCCTGATTTTACAGATGATGAAACTGAGGCTCAAAGAGAGGTTTTATGACTTTTCCAGAGTCGCGGTCTTATATTTTTCCATGCCATTTAGTGTCCTATACACAGCAGGTACTTAATAAGTACCTTCTGACTGATGGAGTGTTTGATTAAACACATATATTCGATTAAAGCCATTATTTGGATTGTGTTTTCTTTTTTTTTTTTTAAACTCCTACTTTCATTCTTAGTAACAACTCCAAGACAGAAGGGCATGGGCTAGGCAGACAGGGTAAAGTGGCTTGCCCAAGATCACACAGCTAAGAATTGTCCAGGGCCAGATTCAAATCCATGTCCTCCCATCTCCAGACTTGGAACTCTACCCACTGTGCCACCTAGCTGTCCCTGATTTTCTAAATAAATGCTATTTCCAGGTTTAGAGAATTCATGTACTTTAAGAGACATCAGACACTCCTGAGTTTGCTGCTTTAAAATGGGGAAACATTTCCTACCTTAAAAATCAGTGGTATCTTTTCCTAAATAACTCAGAAAACACTTGTTATGACAACATAAGTATTGAATGGTATTCAGAGAACTGCTAAAGACAGCTAAAAATTCCTCAAGTCAAATTTCCATCCCACTTTTCTAGACAGGATTCCCTTGCTAATGAAAAGGAGTTTCACATCCCTAAAAGGTGCATAATGGTAGGAGAAAAGATGAAGACTGGCTTTTTATATTGTTTTACCCTTTAGCCATAATGATAATAAGCACAGAAGACCTTGTCTATACTAGCCCACTTATTGTAAATAGATGCCGGAGGTTGGTTTGCCACTGACCTCATTGTAACAATGCAGAAAATCCACCCTTTTACAGAAGCATCGCAAAACTGTTGTGATTTTGAAGCCAAACTAGGGATTCATGTGGAGGCCCTTGGATTATTTAAAGTGAAAGGTTTTTTTAAGTCTCATTTACTTTTCACCATATGCTGTTTATTTTTTGCATTCTGTATCGCCTGGAAAATGAAAATAGACTAGACTACTGTGTTCACTTTGGGGCACATCATTACCAAAGAGCTTTACACAAACTGGAGGGAGTTCAGAGCGGAGCAGCAACAGAGAGAGAGAAAAGATTTTAAGAGACTTGTGTATAGCTCGGCTGAGCAAAAATGGAAACAACAAAACTGCTTTCAGAGACTTGAAGATAGCCGAATGTAGTGACCATATTCATAGGAAGAATAGATCTAAGAGGGATGATTTTAGGACTTCCAGGAAATCCAATTACTTCTAGATCCCCCAAAGAACCCACTATCTAATAGTCTGAATATTTACCATTAGAGTTTTATCCCTTAAGACTTTGATCTCTACAGTATGTGAACCACAATACTATAGTAACACACCTATGAATGATAATAATTAAAATAGTGTACATTTATACCTTGACATGAACAGGTTTTGATAGCAGAAAGGGAGAGAAGTATTATGTGTGATCCTGGAGGTATAAAGGAAGGGAGTGTCTATCAGGAATGTTGGAGGAGATCACAATAAAGAGAGACAAGGGCACAGCAAATTTTTCCCAGATCATACTTTCTGCATAGGATATTTACATAAAGGAGGAAAGAAAAAGTATTTCTCATACGGGAAAAGCCTGAAATCAGAAAAAGAAAAATATAGCCAAAATCAGGAAAATGTTTCTGGCCATCCTAACATTACAAGCTACCAACCATGGATCAGTTTCCCAAAGGATAAGATTATTGGAACTTGAGTTAAAGATAGTCTTGATAGACAATCCCAGGGATCTCTCTGGCCCTGGCAGAGAGATGAAGTCGATAGCCCAATGCGACTTTGTGTGTGTGTGTGCGTGTGTGTGCGTGCATGTGTGTGTTTTCTGGCTCTATTTAGTTTCTGTGAATCTGTGATTAGTCAGTCTCTATTTGAAAGAGTCAATTTTACTTTCTGGGATGCTGAAGAAGTACTAATGCCCTGCTTTCTATATTTGAATTCTCTTCAGTACAAGGGGATGTTTACATGACAGCATGGGGAAAGAGAGAAGCACAGTGGGAGTTTGGGAGTCAGCTAACCCCTAATCCTCTGGCTCTTGCTGCAATCCAGGGTTTTTGTAACTGCCTTGTCAGGGATCTGGTGTAGTCTCGAGAACTGAGATCTTGCTGCACCTGATGTCTGCCGAGAACCACATCTATTATATATACAGAAAGAAAAGCATTGGAGTTAAGAGAGGAAAGAGAAATGGATGTGGGAGAATTCTAGATCCATGCAGGTACTGAAAAAAAATTATAATCACTATTATTAGTAAAGAAAAAAAGTTGCATGTTTTTTTCTAGAGTTTATCATTAAACTAGACTTTGTTCCAAATAGGACTTTATCTAGAATTAAGCCCTTAATTGCAACATAATGTTGTTTAGTTGTTTCAGTTGTGTCCAATTCTTTGTGCTCAGTTTGAGGTTTTCCTGGCAAAGATACTGGAGTCGATAGGGCAGTTAAGTGGCTCAGAAGATAAAGAGCCAAGCCTGGAGACGGAAGGTTCTGGGTTCAAATGTGACCTCAAATACTTCCCACCTTTGTGACCTTGGGCAAATCACTTTACCCCCATTGTCTAGCCCTTACCACTTCTCTACTTTGAACTGATTCTGAATAACAATTCTAAGACAGAAGGTAAGGGTTTTGTTGTTGTTGTTGTTTTTAAGATACTGGAGGGGTTTGCTATTTTCTTCTCTAGCTCACTGTACAGATGAGGAAACTGAGGCCAACAGGGTTAAGTGACTTTCCCAGGATCACACAACTGGTAAATATCTAAAACCAGATTTGAATTCAGCCCAATACTCTGTCTACTGTGCCATCTAGCTACAACATATATCCATATATAAAATATACCTATATATGAATGTGAATCAAGCAACAATCATTTAGTAATTACTTACTTCATACTCTGTGCTAGGGGTTAGGGATACAAAGAAATGGGTAAAATTGTCACTAGCCTCAAGAAACTTAAAATGATTGAGAATAAAATAAAGTAAATAAAAATAAATTGAGAATAAACATTGTATATGTTTAAATTTTGTTACACACACAGACACACACACACACACACACACACATATATATGAATCAAGTTGGAGATGAGAAAGTAATGTATATCAGGGCTAGAGGACAGCCTGTACCAAGACACAGAGACAAAGATGGAATGTCACATGGAAAGAAGGTGGCCATTCTGGGTCACAATGTAATATATTATGAGTGGAAATGCAATCTCAGGTTGTAAATACTAAAAAAGAGCAGTTTATATTTGATCCAAGGTGGCAGAGTAGATAGAGTATCAGCTGTGTTCAAATCTGACTTTGGACACTTACTAGCTGGGTGACCCTGGGCAGGTCACTTGACTATGTTGGCCTCAGTTTCCTCATCTGTAAAATGAGTCAGAAAAGGAAATGGCAGATCACTCCAATATCTCTACCATGAAAACCCCAAACGGGATCAAGAAGAATCAGACATGATCGAAACAAAGGACCATCAACACTAACCAGAACTTCATTCTAAGGCTTCATAGTTTTGTGTTGTTGCTTTTTTTCCTTCTGCTGGAAGTCCACTGTTTCATTGCTATTTGTACTTATCATCTCTGATATGTTCTTAAAAAGCAATAATAATTTTAAGTCCTTTGGTAATTTTATTTTGTGTAAAAATGTGTTAAAAGATCCTCTAGTTTGCAAGGCTCACAGTATGTTTGTTCTTTCATGAATGTCTGAATTTTCATTTCCTGACTATTTTTAGTGTTTATCAGTTTGAAGAAAGCACTGATTTGGTAAAGAAAGTACAGCCTTGAAGACTATCCTTAGAAAATGGAACTTCACTCATATAACAAAGTCATACAATACTACACAACAAATGAGATCACAGAAATAATTTTATTTAATGATCAGCTTGCAAAGGGTTAAAAAGATATATAGAATGAGAGATTTGGAGGTGAAAGAGAGCTTTAAGATCACCTTATCCAACACCTACCTATATGAGGAAACTAAGGCCCCCAAAGTGAACTTATTTACCCAAGATCACTCGGATAGTAAATGGCTGATTAGGGACATTTTTCTCATTATACCAAATTGCCTCTGACCTCATATTTGCCAAAGGACATGGATAGTGTCATAGGAAATGTTTTATATAAAATCCAAATGAAAGAAGAATTTCTTCTTGATAGTGAAACTCAATAAATGTTCATACTTGTGGCAGAGGATATAATATAATATATGATATGCAAATATATATTTTATATAATATAATTATAATATATTTGATTAATTGAATGGAATCCTAGAACACTTGTGAAATCCAAGTGTTATCAGACCATCACATTGGAAAACACCATAGATGAAAAAAAGCTCATTGCAGGGGCAGCTAGGTGGATTGAGAGCCAGGTCTAGAAACGGGAGGTCCTGGGTTCAAATTTGATGTCAAATATTTCCTTGCTGTGTAACCGTGGACAAGTCAATTAACCCCTTTATCTAGGTCTTACCATTCTTCTGCCTTGGAACCAATACGCAGAATTGTTCTAAGATAGAAGGTCAGTGTTTTTTAAAATGCATATTGCCCATATTATGTTATGACTTGCAGCTAGATGGAGAACACATTTTATTCATCTATAAGTATGTCTTCAATAAATATTATATATGGATAATGAGCTTGATCTGGGATAAAATAAAGAAGATTGGACCAAATAATATTTGAGGAATTGAATTTTTATTTCAATGATCCCAATGCATGCACAGTTGAAAAAGCCCCTTTCTTTTAACACTAATATTCTCTTAGTAATACCATATGGCTGAAAATCATGGAATATCATAGTCACAAAAGAATTAAAATTACAAATAATCAAAAGGACAATGGAAAGACACATGGGGGAAATGAGCAAGCTGCTGCATATTGTTATTGATGACATATATAAGGAGAAGCATTCAAGATATCATCAGAGACATGTCTAATTAGAAAAGGAGGTGGGTGACATGTTTGAGTGGAAAAGGAGAATGACAGACAAGAGATGAACAAACTCCATTGGTGACCCTGATAGATGAGATTCTTTAGAGAGGATTTATGAAATAACACTAATAAGTGTGCCTCAGGATGAGACAGTATGGGAAGGTCTATATCAGAGGAAGGGAATATCTATACAGATGATATCAAGAATCCATTCTAAAAAAAAGAAATAAGCATTTATATACCAACTACATGCCAGGAACTGTGCTAAACTCTTTACAAATATTAACACATTTGAGTCTCACAACAGTCTTCCAAGGGATTATTATTCCCATTTTATAGCTGAAGAAACTGAAGGAGAGGTTAAATGGCTTATCCCCAGTAACACAGCTAGTAATTGCCTAGAGCCATATTTGAACTCAAGTTTTCCTGACTTTAGGTCCTGCTCTTTTGGCTCTATGAAAAGGTCCATAAAAAGGAAATTGATGCAGAGGTTGGAAAATTGACCAGAGGCATGGCACAGGGACATATTCTAGTAATGACTAACTTTGATGTTTTTTCAGTGTTCCTAGGCATTAATGCATAAATGGCTAGAGAGCTGGACTTGAGGCTGGGAAAACCTGGGTTCAATTCCTGTCTCTGATGCTTGAAAAGTTACTTAATCTCTAAGTGTTTTAGGCATCTCCCTATGACACTATGTTGAAGAGAAGGTGCCAATTTCAATTGGCAGAGGGAGTTCCCTCAGCTGGGAGTTTTCTATACCAATGAAATCACATGATGAACCCCTATTCTCACAGAAGATGGGAAGTAAGGTTTAGTAATGACCTTAGACAACCAAGTGAAAAAAGTGACTGGTGTTCTGGGTCTGGAGTAAGAAAGACATGTGGTCAAATTCAGCCCCATTTACTAGCCTGGTCAAGTCACTTAATCTTCCAGCCTCAGTTTCCTCAACTACAAAATGGCAGTCATAAATATATAGCACCTACCTCCCAGAGCTGTTGTGAGGATTAAATGAGTAATATTTGTAATGTGTTTAGCACAGTGCTTGGCACATAGTAGATAATTATATTGGGTTTCAATTGGGATATGATGGGGACCTAATAAATACTTAATCCCCTCCTCTTCTCCTCCTCCCCAATGAAAAATAAATACAAAAGTGTAGCACTGGATATACAAGAATAATGTCAGGAGAGGGCTAAAATTCAGAAAAAGCTGGCTATAGGAATGCAGACATAGAGTTCAATGGACCCATAGAGATCACTGAGTTTAGCCTTCTGATGTTATAGATGAAGACACTGAAGATCAGAAAAAATGTGACATATCCACAATTACATAAGAAATAAATTACAAAGTTTGATTTGAACTGAATCTCTGGATTCCGATTCCAAAATTAAGGAAAACAAAATGGAGTCCTGCATTTTTATTTGTTTTTAGCTATACTAGAGAAAAAAAGAAGATCCAAGAAGCTACAAGCCCACAGTTCACAATGGGTGATATAGTTGTAACAGATGACTTAAAGAAGACAACTGTTTAACTCTTATTTTACTCCTGTTTTTTTCCTAAGAATATTTTTTGGACTAGAAAAGACAAAACAAAAAATGGCTTGGAAGGTGAAACCCAGGATAAAGAGGGAGATATGAACAGAGCACCTGCCCTTGATCAGTTAAAGTCATCAGGTCCAAATGAACTATATCCTTGGATACTGAAAAAAACAAAAACAAAAACTGACAGATGCAATTGCTAGATGACTATTCAAGAGCTTTGAAAGACTATGGAGAATGGAAGGGATGCCATATTTTAGGAAGAACAGAGACAAAATGTGGCATATCAAAACTAAGGCAACAAGTATGGAGACAGGACTGGCAAATATGCTATAAGAAGATCTGTTAAAGGAGCTGAGATGTTTAGAGAAGAAAAGGTTTGGAAGAGAAATTATGTAGAAAAGGGATTGATTTGTTGAACCAGGAACTGCAGAGATGCAGATGTGGGCTTGACTAAACATTAGAACTATTCTAAAGCAGAAGATACTTACCTGGTAAATGGACTCCATCTCACTGGAAGTTCATAACAGTGTATTTGAGGTCTTTTTTAAAAAAATATTTTATTTTTTTAGAAATATTTTCCATGGTTACATAATTCTTGTTTTTACTTTCCCCTTCACCCCTCTTCACCCCCTCTCCCATATCCAACGTGCATTTCCACTGGTTTTAACATGTGTGATCAATCAAGACTTATTTACATATTACTGATAGTTGCATTGGTGTGGTCATTTAGCGTCTATATCCCCAACCATGCCCGCATCAACCCATGTGTTAAAGCAATTGTTTTTCTTTTGTGTTTCCACTCCTGCAGTTCTTCCTCTGAATGTGGGTAGAGTTCTTTTCCATAAATCCCTCAGAACTGTCCTGGGTCATTGCATTGCTGCCAATACAGAAGTCCATTACAATCGATTGTACCACAGTGTATCAGTCTCTGTGTACAATGTTTTCCTGGTTCTGTTCCTTTCACTCTGCATCAATTCCTGGAGGTCTTTCCAGTTCACATGGAATTCCTCCAGTTCATTATTCCTTTGAGCTTACAATAGTATTCCATCACCAACATATACCATAATTTGTTCAGCCATTCCCCAATTGAAGGGCATCCCTTTGTTTTCCAGTTTTTTGCCACCACAAAAAGCACAGCTATAAATATTTTCGTACAAGTCTGTTTATCTATGATCTCTTTGGGGTACAATCCCAGCAATGGTATGGCTGGATCAAAGGCCAGGCATTCTCTTATCACTCTTTGGGCACAGTTCCAAATTGCCATCCAGAATGGTTGGATTAGTTCACAACTCCACCAGTAATGCATTAATGGCCCAATTTTGCCACATCCCCTCCAACATTCATTACTCTCCCCTGCTGTCATTGTAGCCAATCTGCTAGGTGTGAGGTGATACCTCAGAGTTGTTTTGATTTGCATTTCTCTAATTATTAGAGATTTAGAACACTTTCTCGTGTGCTTATTGATAGTTTTGATTTCTTTATCTGATGTATTTAAGGTGTTGATCAATGATACATGTAAAACCCAGTGGAATTGCGTGTTGGCTGGGGGAGGGAAAGAACATGAATCATGTAACCATGGAAAAATATTCTAAAAAATAAAAATAAATTAAAAAAAATAATAGTATATTTAGAGCTGGAAGGGATCAATGGATAAGGTTACCTAGGTATTGAGTGAACAAGCTAGAGTTTGAATTCTTGGTGCCATGGCTCCAAATCCAGCCTTCAGGAAGAGGTTAGATGACCTACATTCAGGATGTTCTAGTAGAGATTCTTGTAGAGACTTGGCTTGGACTCCAGGATTCTATGTTCCTATGACTCTGTGGCTAAAAGAGTTGGATCTCCTTAAACTAAAACTGATGAATATACTAACAAGAGACAAGTATCTCCAGTGAGTCTAGGAGTATCTGAAAGAGCATTTGGAATTCACATAATATGCTTTTGCCTGAAACCCTCTGGGGCTTTGCAAAAGCAGGTTATAGAGACTCTAGTAAGAAGGAATGCAAGGTATACATGACCTGCCTAGACTGGAAGTATCAGGAAGGACAATTATCAACAGATCTCCCAGGCAGCCCTTTCCTTGCTCTCTCTCTCCATGGTGGGTAGAGTAAAAGGCACAGTTCAGCTCTGCCACACACGCACACACAAAAATCTGGCATCACCACACTCTTCCCCTTTGGCTCTCTCTCCTTTGGTTTCTGTGTGGGAGGTACAACTGGAAAGCCTAGGACAGGTAACTTTTGGGAAATATTCCATGCTACTTATAGTAATGTTTGTGTGTCCATATCTTTAGGGCTTCTGATAAAAATATATCCCCAATTTATGTGTTTTTTTTTTAATAGATTTGCTTGTTACTTCTAAGCAAAAAAATTTCCCTGAAGGTGCATATACAAAATTATTTGTTTATTTGGTGGAATTTTGCCAGTTAAGAATCCTATTATTGACTTCCAGAGAATCCTGAGAGACACAGCACTGGTCAGAAAGGGTGATGGTAGTGGAATTATGTCCCCACATCCCTTCTCAGAACAAAGACTTTAATGATTAATACAAGTCTCTTACCTGGTCTCTGACTCTAGTCTCCCATGTCAGTAAATCCTGCACTCTGCTGCCACCATTCTTTCAAAAAATGATTTTTTTTTGCATTTTTCCCCATTTCTCAATATTTTTCAGATACTCCTTATTTCTATCAAGACGCCTATATCAAGCCTAGATTCTTTAGTCCACTATTTAAGGCTTTCCTCAAACTATCCCACCTATGTGCCTGTCCAGATACATCTTTCATTACTGCTAACATAGCCACTTGTTTCCCATCCAGAACCATCTCTGCCATTTCCCAAATGTGTCTCTTTCCCAGCTCTCATGCTGTTGGGTCCTTAATTCCCTCTGAAACTTGCCTTAATTCACTCTTTTCCCAGGACATTTTCACCACCTAACAATACCACTTGATCAACAATTTGTGTTTCTTTCACATTTTTTTTTAGGTCAGACTCTATATTTCATCTCTAGAAACTGATCTAGAAATGTTTTCATTGGAACAAAATCATTCGAGGTAGAGCATGGCATGTCCCCCAGAGTTTTTGGCTTTTACTCCCATTGGGATTTAGAAGGTAAAGGAGAGCACCAGAAAGGAATGCCACCACAATGGGTCCCTGGGACTACTGACTGAAAGTGGTGGTACCCACCTAATAGTCATGCTGGTCAGTGGAGGATTGAGAGGTAAAGGGTAAGGACACAGGTTGCCATGGGAAGGAAATATATTATCTCTCAGATATCCAAAAATATTGGATTAAATGATCTGTAAGACAACTTCTAGCATTAAATCCTATGAAGAGTTCTATATGTATTTTCTCCTGATACATAAGACCTCCTTGAAAAAAAGCACTGTGTAAGTATCTCCCATAGTTATGAGTACAATTTTGTTGGAAAATGTACATAAATATGCATATTTGTCTTTCATTTGTAGAGGACCAATGACATCACGGAATGATATCTTGATTTGCCCATGAATTGGATTTAAGTAAGGCAGAATTGCACAAAGTCATCAGCCTCACTCTCTTTTCCAAAATCATCAAAGTCCAGTGGTAGGACAAAAGTCAGGATGGCTGGCAATCGCCCAGAATGAAGTGGATGATCTTGGGGTCTTTAAAGTCTGTCTAAAGCTCTGAGTGCCCCACAGTTCCTGCTTCAGTCACCTTCATGGTCAATAGAACAAAGTCTTCTCATCTACCCATTCCTCCAGGAGAAGTCTTCACATGCTCAGGGTAGACACCTCCCTTACTCAGTCAACAGGTTTGAGAACTGCCAGTTATCCTCAACCTGGGTTAGTCCATATGCACAAAGGGTTTTACCTAGGTGTGGCTACTTTGCATGCTTAAAGCCACAGGTGAGAGTTGGGTGAAAAGTGGACACCAAAGGTGGATGAATATAGTTGAAAAGGGTTCAGCCAGCCCTCACACCAGAGGTGCTACTCCTCTCTGAACACCCCATACACCCTACTACTCTCTCTGTCTATCTCTGTCTCTGTCTCTCTGTCTCTCTCTCTCTGTTGTGAGGGTTTATTTAGCAATTAGTTTAGTATTAGTGTTGGACCTAGCAGGAAGGGCTGGAGGATTCCAAGACGGAATGAAGGAGCAGGAAGTGGGGCTTGTGCTCTGAGAGAGACTCCATTAGTGGTTGGGACATAACTGTTGCTAACCCTGGGAGATCTCAGAGTTAGGGAAAAACTGCATCCAGATTCCCTGGGATCCTGAGAGGTGAAGGTTTTCAACAGTGGACAACAGACCTGCAGAGCAGCATCAAGTGGGGAAGTGATTTGTGATCTGGTGGACAGAATTGCAAACTCACTCTCCCTTCCTGGGTACCTTGGATCACCTGGTGGAGTTGGCTCTTGGCATCCTGTGACCATCCTTGGATTACCATGAGACCCCAATTGGCCTTTTAGCTGAGCTGACCAAACTGGCTGGAACCAGGTTTGAAGGAGCTTTCCCTGTGACTTCAGTACTGCTTCCTTTGGGCCCTGCCTGGCTTAGGTCAATAGGGTAGTGTAGTTAAGTCCTTCCCTGCCCACTGTGGTTTGCCCTTAGGTTTCAAGTGTAGAATCCTTTATCCCATCCTTTATTTTGTTTTCCTCAATTAAACTGTTATATACTTTACCTTTTGCCTGCTGGTGATTGTTGGGCCAACTGCCATTCCTGTGTCAGTTAAAAGCTTGGCAGTAAACTCTGGTCTCCCTATCCTGGTTGGACCTGTCTCTCCTTCAACCCAGGGTGAACCCCCAAACCATTTAGGTAACATTTTAATAATAGTAATAACATCCCTGGTGCCCCACCTTAACATGTCTCTCTCTATCTATCTATCTCTATCTCTGTCTCTTTCTCTTGTCTCTGTCTCTGTCTCTGTCTCTGTCTCTCTCCCTCCCTCTCTTTCCCCCTCCCAAATCTCTAGTGAGCTCCTTGAGAGCAGGGGCAATGTGTTTTGCTTTTCTATGTGTCCTCAGTCTCTGGTACATAAGTGCTTAATAAATGCTTATCATTCTTATCTGTGTGTATCATATTATATACCATAGTAAATGTTTAATAAATGCTTGTTGACCAACAGATTGTAAGGAACTTATCTGTGTACTTCTTGTAGACACCATAAGCTTCCTGAGGGTAGAAACTGTGTGACTTTTTTTTTTTTTTATGTTTGTCACCCAAAGACATAGGAGATAGAAACCTTACTAAATATTGAATTGATTAAAATTCTTTCATTTTACATAGAACTAAGGAAAATGAGACCAGAGAGGGGAAACACATTGTTTAAGAATCCACAGCTAGAGAGAGACAGAGAAAGAATTAGATTCCAACTCTCTTGATTTTCAATTTAATGAGATTAAAATAGAATGATTCAAAGATCTATATTGTTCCAATCTTACATTCAATTTCATATGAATACTTTTGTTCCAGAGACTAACAGTAGGCGGGTCTACGATTTGTAAAAGGAAATCACTATTTTTAAAATTTGTAATGAAAGATTTTGTGATTAAGTGGCAATATGAAATCTTTGTTTATTTTAGACCTATACAGGAGCAGGACAGATAAAAGAAATATTGCTGATGGGATACTACTGTTGTTCATCCTTCATTTTTGAAGAAGACCAATGACTTGTGTATAGATTGGATTTAAGTGAGATAGAGTCACACTAAGTTGTTGGCCTCGCTCTCTCTTCTAGAGTCATCCAAGTACAGTGGCAAGACAGAAGTCAAGATGACTGATGATGGCTTGGGGTGCAGTGGAAGACTCTGGTGTCTGATGTCTAATCAAGCTCTAAGGGCTCCACAGTTCCTGATTCAGCTAACTTCATGGCCATTGATTGGAACAAGTTGTTCTCATCTGTCCATTCCCTGCTGGGGTAGACACTGTCCCTATCACTGAAGGCTGGTATCCTCAGCTTGGTTTAGCCAGTTTACCTGAATATGGCCACCGTGTGAGCTATAGCTTCTTGAAGCCACAGGTGAGAGCTAGGTGGCAGGTAGACATCAAAAGAGGAAAGTAGCTCTGAAAAGGACTCACATCAGAGATGTTAATCTTCCCTGAACACCTTACACACCTCTGTGATACAAATACACATATTCTTTTTTTTTTTTAAGCGGTACCTTCTATCTTAGAATTAATACTATGTGTTGGATCCAAGGCAGAAGAGTGGTAAGGGTTAGGAAATGGAGGTTAAGTAACTTGCCCAGGGCCAAATAGCTAGGATGTGTCTGAGGCCAAATTTGAACCTAGTACCTCCTGTCTCTAGGCCTGGCTTTCAGTCCACTGAACTACCCAGCTGCCCCCAACATATTTTTTTGATATGTCTTGATTTTACTGATATGCAGGTTCATAGTTTAAACATGCCCAAGAAGTCCTATCTGAAATTTATGGTTTATTGCCGTGTTGGCATGGGTCAAGTATGATAAAAATTCAGAGAGTATTATTGTAATATCAGTGTATATATTCCTATTTTTATTTATTTGTAGATTTTTTTTTTCCATGATTACATGATTCAGGTTCTCTCCCTCTCCTTTACCCTCCCCCATCCCTGGGCTGATTAGCAATTCTACCAGGTTATACAAATCTCATTACTCAAAACCTATTTCCATATTATTCACATTTGTAATAATCTATGTATTTCTATATTTGTTATATATCTGTATATGTGTTTGTGTATGCATATATATGTGTATATACATGTGTATATGTATATATATATATATAAAACACATATATCACTTTAAGGTTTATGAAGCCTTGTTGTGAGGTAATTTGGTCACAATAAGAGAAAGGAATCTGAGCAGAAATGAAATGGGAGTAGTAGAATTATGAAGTACTTCTAAGATCAGTGAAGAAGTTCCTGGACTAAGTAGAAGAAATTAAGGATAAGAAATACACAGCCCCAAATTGAGGAGATGCAAATCTTCTGTTCACTGATCCTCTGAGTTATATGGGTGGCGCAGGTTTAGGAAAAAAGGGCTGAGTCTCTATTAGCCCCAGTGCTTTCCCCTGCAAGACTATATATTAAATCTAGGGGAGTGGTATGTGCATGGAGAACATATAGGTCCTTGGGAGGCAGGGCTCATTGGAGGGATGAGATGCTTTCTGTTGTTCAGTTATTTCAGGTGTGCCTGACTCTTTATGACTCCATTTTGGGATTTTCTCAGCAAAGATACTGGAGTGGTTTGCCATTTCCTTCTCTAACTTGTTTTACAGATAAGGAAACTGAGGCAAAAGGGTTAAGAAAGTTGCTCAGGATCTCATAGCTAGTAAGTATCTGAGGCCAGGTTTGAACTCAGGAAGATGAATCTTTTTGACTCCAGGTCCAGCACTCTATCCTTTGTGTCACTTAGGTGCTCCTTGAGTTATTTGACTCTCTGGTGATCCTGAATTCTTTCCCTTGGTAAGTGGGCTTCACAAACTGTAAGGGGATCTGTCCTTTTTTTAAAAATTTTATTTTTATTTATTTAGAATATTTTTCCATGGCTACATCATTCATGTTCTTTCCCTCCCCTCTTCCCTCCCCCATCACTGAGCTGACAAGCAGTTCCACTGGGTTATACATGTATCATTGTTCAAAACCCATTTCCATGTTATTCATATTTGCAGTAGAGTGATCTCTTAACATCAAAACTCCAATCATATCCCCATCAAGCCACGTGATTGAGCATGTATTTCTTCTGCGTTTCTGCTCCCACAGTTCTTTCTCTGAATGTGGATAGCATTCTTTCTCATAAGTTCCTCTGGATTGTCCTGGATCATTGCATTGTTGCTAGTAGAAAAGTCTGTTGCATTCAATTGTACCACAGTGTATCAGTCTTTGTGTACAATGTTCTCCTGGTTCTGCTCCTTTCGCTCTGCATCAATCCCTGGAGCTCTTTCCAGTTCACATGGAATTTCTCCAGTTCATCATTACTTTCAGCACAATAGTATTCCAAGGCAATATGTCTTGACTAATTATGATTAGGATAATAGTTATAATCAAAGGTTCATAGCTTTAGGGACAGAAGGGACTTGAGGGGCTGGTTATTTACCAAGATCAATCCCCTCATTTTGCAGATAAAATAAGTCAGATAGACAGGGTAAGTGATTTGCCCAGATCTCAGATCTAAAAAGTATATGAGGTATGATTTGAAATCCAGGTGTTCCTTATTCCAAATTCAGTACTTTATACACCATACCAACTTGCCTCAAAAATCTTGGTTTTGCATTGGCTGAGAGTCCTTTGTGGTTTTTGTGAGATTAAATAAAACCTGCCCTCTGATTTTTGTTGTTGAGGACAGCTGAAACTCCCTCTCTCCTCTCTTTCCTTTCTTTCCTTATCTCTCCCCTCCCCTCTCTGTTCCTCTCTCTCTCTGCCTCTTTCTCTCTCTCCTTTTTCTGTTTCTCTCTCCCTCTCCCCTCTCTCTCCTCTCTCTGTGTGTCTCTATTTCTCTCTCTCTCTCTCTCTCTCTCTGTCTCTCTCTCTTTCCTCTCTTTCTTTTTCTCTCTTATCTCTAACTCTCTCTTTCCCCCCTCTTTCCTCTCTCTGTTTCTCTCTCATTCTTTTTCTCTCTCTCTCTCTCTCTCTCACTGTCTCTGTCTCTTTCTCTTTCTCTCAGTCTCTATCATTCTTTTTCACTCTCTCATATGAGAGATAAGTAAAGTGCTCATGTTTCCTGAGGAAACTCTGGAGTAAGGGTATGAGAAACACAGTGCCTGAGCATCTAACAAATGTCTGTCGACCTTGAACCAGAATCATTATGGAAACCCATAGCCTTGGTTCTAGACTGTGGTTTACATTCGATTATCTTTGCTCTGTGTATAGGGAAAGCCAGTTTGCTAAGCAAATTAGTGTCACTAATATTTCTGGAGAATGTTTGAATTATCCAAGAGAATGCATTGAAGAACTTTAGAAAGAGTATTTATTGTTAATAATAATAAGTATAATAATAGGTTGATATTTGTAGAGTACTTTTAAGGCATAAATGTAAAATGGCATAAACACACTAGTTTTATTTGATCTTTACAAACACACTTTGAACTGGGTCCTACAGTTCTTTTTTTTTTTTTTTTAACCCTTACCTTCCACCTAGAATCAATACAGTGAATTGATTCTAAGGCAAAAGAGCAGTAAGGGTTAGGCAAATGGGGTTAAATGACTTGACCAGGGTCATACAGTGAGGAAGTATCTGAGGTCAAATTTGAACCCAGGACCTTCTGTTTCTAGACCTGGCTCTCTATCCACTGAACCAGTTCCCTGCCCCTCAAAAGGCTTCTTATAAAAAATGTGATATACTAATTGTGGCATTTTATTGTTTTATTACAATAAATATTCTAACAACCTCTCTTAGGAAACATTATATTTTTCTGAACCCTTTTCCTCTGTATTAGTATCAGTTCTAAGAGAGAAGAGCAGCAACAAGGACTGGCTGGGCAAATGGAGTTCAGTGACTTGCTCAGGGTTACACAGAAGGCAGTGTCTGAGGCCACATTTGAACCCAGGTCCTCCTGACTCCAGGCCTGGATTCCTCTCACCACTGTGTTGCCTAGGTGCCCATAGGAAACATTTTTAATAGAATTGTATTTGGAAATAATAAAACTGAACAGCAGAAAGGACCCAGACGTGTGGATCAGGAAACCAAGGTTCTATTCCTGGTTCTGCTAGACACCATGACCTTGGGCAAGTCCCTTAAAACCTCTAGGCCTCAGTTTCCTCATCAACAAAATAAAAACTGTTGGCCTAGATGATCTCTAAGGGCTCTTCCTAGCATTCAGTCCTATAAAAGACAGTGTGATGCAGTGGGAAACATGTGAAATCATAGAATCAAAAGACCTGGGTTCAAATCCAGATACTGCTGTTTATTATCTGTGTGACCTTGGACAAATTGCTTCTCTGGGCTTCAGTTTCCTCACTGTAAAATAAAAAGGTTGGGGGAAACTGGGTGGCTCAGTAGATTGAGAGCCAGGCCTAAAGATAAGAGGTCCTAGGTTCAAATTTAGTCTCAGATACTTCCTAGTTGTGTGATCCTGGGCAAGACACTTAACCCCATTTGCTTAGCCCTTACTTCTTCTGCCTTGAAACCAATATATAATATTGATTCTAAGATGGAAAGTAAAGATTTTTCCCAAGATATAAAGTAAGGATTTTTT
Organism: Gracilinanus agilis; assembly: GCF_016433145.1. Classification (NCBI taxonomy): domain Eukaryota; kingdom Metazoa; phylum Chordata; class Mammalia; order Didelphimorphia; family Didelphidae; genus Gracilinanus; species Gracilinanus agilis. The sequence goes on along the minus strand of NC_058133.1, from coordinate 420,364,838 downwards.
TTTTAATAATAAAACTTTAAAATTTGGATTAAATAGTTTCTTGGGTCCCTTCTGCCTTTAAAACTATTATAACAGAAAATTGCATTTCTTGAGAAATCATAATTCAAACATCATTTATTCAAAACAGTCTTTTTCAATCTACCCAGAATGGTAACGATGAACTGAAACATTAAAAAAAATTCTTACTTTCTAGCTGTGTGACCTTGGGCAAGTCATTTAACCCCAATTGCCTAGCCCTTACCACTCATCTGCCTTGGAACCAAAACAATATTGGTTCTAAAAAGATGGAAGGTAAGGGTTAAAAAAATTCTCTCTTATATTAGCATTGATGAAACAATAACTTATTGATTCTATTTCAGTCATAGATATATCACATTATTCTTGTTCTGTTTTCATTCTGTTTTCAACTAGCCATTTCTGAAGTCTAAGCTATTAAGCAGTACTTTGAGTTAGAAATCAATGAAGTCCTTACTTATAACCCCCATGAAGTTAGTCAGCCAAAAAAGTAGTGAACTCATCCTAAGCACTGATATAAAATCTAAGTTTTGATCAGAGTTGATGGGAAAGTTGGAACATGGTTTGACAGGGAAGTTGGAAGAGCCTCCCAGAAGTACAAATGGCGTGTCAGTAAATAAATCACATAGCAGGCAATAGGAAAACTGGATTATTTTAAGGAAGAAATTATGATGGGGATATTAGCACATCTATGTGGGGGGTGGGGGAGCAACTGTTGTTATATATACCTTGACGCAACTGAAATTTGGTATAATCAATGAACCATAGCAGGGTTCTAAAAACAGGACATCCTCTTCCTCCTTCTTGGTCTTCATCCTTCTCACTCACTTATAAGTAGCACCATAGTTAATAATCCTAACAGCCAGCATTTATATGATGCTTCACATATAGTACCTCATTTTACCCTCACAATCCTGGGATGTAAGTGCTATTATTATTCCATTTTATAGCGAAGGAAACTGAGGCAGACTGAGCAGTTAAGTGGCTAGACCAGGATCACACAGCTATTGAGTATTTGAGGCTGGATTTGATCTCAGATCTTTCCCTGATTCCAGGTCTAATCTATTAGATGTTACCAGGTATAGGTCACACTTGACTCTAACCACCAGCCTTTTCATTATTCCATCCCTCCACATAAAACAAGTGCTATGTTCATTATGACATTCATATTCGTTTTTACAGCAAACATATTAATAAGCTCTCAGGAAACACTGTCTTAGTATTTACTATGCGTACACAGAAAGCAATAAAATTGAGAGGGAGCTGTATTTCATTTCATCTTCACAGGCAGGGCAAGTATTACCTCCATTTTGGAAATGAGGATTTTGAAATTCAGGGAAGTGAGAAGAATAGCATGCAGTGAATGGAATACCTGGGAAACTCCAATCTAGTTCTTTTTTTTTTTTTTTTGTCAAACCACCTCCCTGCCCCTGTATACATCATTTCTGTACACTATTTTGCATGCTATCTCCCCCACTGAAATGGGAGCTCCTTTTAAGGCAGGGACCATGTTTTTGCCCTTTCTGTGTATCCCCATTGCTTAGTACACTAGCACATAATAAGCATCTAATGAATGCTTAGTACAGTATCTGACCAATGATAAGCACTTAAAGAATGTTTGTTAACTGACAAATAGAGAAATCTGGAAGAGGGTTGGGTTTGGAGGGGAAGATAATGATTTCTGGTTTGGGACATGTTGAGTTTGTTACCTTCTAGGACATTCAGGCAGAGATGCCAAGGAAGCTATTGGAAATATGGGACTGGAACTCAGGAAAGATATGAGAACAGGATACATAAATTTTGGTTATCTGTGTAGAGATGCTCATTGACTATGTGGTAAGTGATGAGAGAATAGAGAGAGAGAAGAGGTGAATACCAAAAGTTGAACTCACAACCAAAACTCTTATATGTGGCAAGAGTTTCTTCTTTGAGCTTGAGTTAAGAGGCAGTTATGGAATAGTGAAAAAGAGTACTGAAGGGCAGGTAGGTAGGTGGCTCAGTGGACAGAGCACCAGACCTGGAGATGGGACATCCTGGGTTCAAATCTGAACACTTTCTACTTGTATGGTTCTGGGCAAGTCACTTAACCCTCATTGGCCAACTCTTCTGCTCTTCTGTCTTGAAACCAATACTTAGTATTGATTCCAAGTAGAAAATTAAGGGTTATTAAAAAAAAAACTGGTATTGCCGCATCACAGAATTCATGAAGGGGGCTGAAGTATAGGAAGATTAGAGGGATCAGGTTGTAAAGGGTTGTAAACAATGAAGGATTTGTATTTGATCTTGGAGTTAAATACTCACTGGCATTTATTGAGTAGAGGAGTGATATGTTGAGATCTTTGCTTCAGGAAAGTTACTTTGGCAGCTGAGTAGAGGATGGATTGGAAAGAAAAGAGAAATGAGTCAGAGAAAACAACCAGAAGGATATTGCAATGGTTTGGGCATGAGGTGGGTGTAAGGATCTGTGTAACTGTTCAGCTGTTATACATGAATAGAAGGGGACATATATCCAAGATATTATGAAGGTAGAAACCCTAAACTTTGTAATGTATTGGATTTGTGGGGTAAGTACAAGAGAGGAGTCAAGGATGACACCAAATCTATCTATCTATCTATCTATCTATCTATCTTTTTATCTATCATGATATACATATATGTGTGTATATACACATATACACATATATATCTCAAAGGTACCATTTATCCAGATGTATATATGTTATATATATATATATATATATATATATACATATGTATATGTATATATATTATGTCATGTGGCACTTTTGACAATGATAGAGAAGTTTAGAAGGGGGGGAACCTTTGTGGGGGATGCAGTTGTGGTGGTGGGGGTAGTAGAGATAATAATGAGTTCTACTTTAGACGTGTTTAGTTTGAGACATCTACAGGACACCTATTTCAAGATGTCTGAGAAGCAGTTGGTGACTGAAGCTCACAACAGAGATTAGGCCTGGAAATAGAACTGAAAATCATGTGAAAGATAGGATAAGTTAAATCTTTTGCCCTGGGGAACACCTACAGTTAGAGGGCAAACTAAGGAAACTCAGAATGGCCAGAATGATAGAAAAACCAAAACCCAAACCAGGAGTGACCAGACAGTCAACAAGAATTTATTAAGCACTCACTCTAAGCCAGGCATTATGTTAAGCACTGGGGATACAAATGCAAATACAAGCAAAAAGAAAGTCAGTTCTTGTCTCAAAGAGCTTCCATTCTAAAAGAGGAAGACACAACTAAAAAGGAAATTGAGAAGGTCATGGTGATGAAGGCTGGAGAGTCAGAAGTAGAACCAGGAGAGGGATGAAGGATGACTCACTTCCATGCTCTCTTGCCCCACCTCAAAATGAAGACTTTAGGAAGAACTCACGATTGGAAGAAGGGGGCTACAAGATCATAAAAAGCCTAGAGAGGAGAAAATATGCAGGAGAAGAGGATAAGTGACAGCGTCAAAGGCTGAAGGAAGGTCAAGAAGGATGAGGATTGAGGAAAGACAATTACACATGGCAATTGAGAGATCCCTTGTAACAATAAGGTTGGAAATTAGATTGCAAAAGGAGAAGAGAGGAGAGAGGAAGAGGCAGCATCAAGTGCAAATAGCTTTCTTGAGGTTTAGCCACAAAAGGGAGCAAGGAAATGGAGGTGGTTGGATTAAGTGGTTTTTTGTTGTTGTTGTTGTTGTTGTTTTAAGACTAAGGGAGACATTGTCATGCTTGCAAGTAACAGGAAAACAGACTATAGATAAGAAAATACTGAAGACTGATTAGAGAGTAGGAATGATAGAGCGGCATTCTGCTAGAGAAGATGGGATGGGATAGAATCAGTAGCCTATGTAAGTTTTTTTATGACAAGGAGAAGGGCCGCCTTTTCATGCGAGATATGAGTGAAGGAACAGACAGTAGGGCAGTGACAGAGGAGGGAGGAAGTGCACCAATTGGGCTGCTGGACAAGGGGACAGGTCATGTGAGAAATGTCCTCAAGTGCATGGAGTGGGGAGGGGAACAGCTCCCTCTAGTCCCTCTAACTTTCAGTAATGAACTCTGGCTGGTGAAGGATGTGTGACCCCTTACACAAATCTAATCCTTATAGACCACAGAGAGGATTCTGGGTGCCCCCTTTGGCACACATACCATAGGTTCACCACCACTGCAGTAGGGGAAGACATCTGAGAAATGCAAATGGCCTCAATATTTTTGTTTAATATATCACTATTCTACCAGTCATCATCCAGATTTAAAACCTAGGACTCAATCATGATTCTTCATTCTCTCTAAGCCCATATCTAATTAGTAGCCAAGCCTTGATGGTTCTGCCTCCATAGTTTATCTTGCATTGGTCCTTTCTTCCTTACTCCATACTCCAACAATCCCCATCTAGTTTCTCATCACCTTTTGCCTGGATCATTGCAATAGGTTCCTAATTTGATCTTCCTGTTTCCAATTTCTTTCCTTTCAAAACTATCCTCTACAAGCTTCCAAAACGATATTTCTTTCTTTCCTTTTAAATTCCTTGATTTGTTTTCTATTATAAAGATATTTTATATTTACCAATTACATGCTAATAACACATTTTCACATGCGTTTTCCTAAGTTATATGATCAAACTTGTCTCCCTCCCTTGCTTCCCTTCCCTTTCCTAGTTGGCAAGCAATTTGATCTGGGTTATATATAGTATTGCCATGCAAAACATATTTTCATATTGTTCATTTTTGTAAGAGAATAATTATATAAAGCCAAAACCCTAAAACAAAAAAAAAAAAAACCAAATAAACTTAAGTGAAAAATCACATGCTTTGATCCTCATTCAAACTCCAACAGTTCTTTCTCTGGAGGTGGTTAGCAATCTTTGCCATAAGTCCTTCAGAATTGACCTGGATCATTACTGAAAGTAGCTAAGTCTATCACAGTTGAACATCCCACAATATTGCTGTTACTGTGTACAGTGTTCTCCTGGTTCTGCTTATTTTCATTTGCATCAGAGTAGGTCTTATAGGTCTTTTCAGCTTTTTCTGAAATCATCTTGCTGTTTGTACAAAAATATTTATAGCTGTGCATTTTGTGGTAGAAAAGAATTGAAAATTGAAGGGATGTCCATCAAATGGGGAATGGCTGAACAAATTGTCATATATGATGGTGATAGAATACTATTGTGCTATAAGGAATGATGAACCAAATGATTTCTTTAAGAACTAGAAAGACCTATGTGAACTGATGCAGAGTTAAATAAGCAGAACCCGGAGAACATTATACACAGTAACTGAAACATTGTGGGATAATCAATTGTAATAGATTTCACTAGTAATAGCAATGAATGATCTAGAATAATTCTGAGAGACTTAGAATGCTATCAACTGCTAGAGAAAGAACTGTTGGAGTAGAAATGCAGAAGAAAACATATGATTTATCACTTGTTAATATGGGTACATGATTTGGGGTTTTGGCTTCAAAAGATTGCTCTATTACAAAAATGAATAATATGGAAATAAGTTTATTTTATTTTTTAATTTTTTTTAAACCCTTACCTTCCATCTTGGAGTCAATACTGTGAAATGGCTCTCAATCCACTGAGCTACCCAGCTGCCCCCTGGAAATAAGTTTTGAGTGATAATACATGTATATCCCAGTGGAATTGCTTGTTGGCTTTGGGAAGGAGGGAGGGAGGGAGGGAAAAGGGGAGGGAAAGAACATGAATCATATAACCAAAGAAAAAACTTTTAATAAAAAAAAATTGGGGGCAGCTGGGTAGTTCAGTGGATTGAGAGCCAGGCCTAGAGAGACAGGAGGTCCTAGGTTCAAATCTGGCCTCAGACACTTCCTAGCTGTGTGACCCTGGGCAAGTCACTTAACCCCCATTGCCTAACCCTTACCACTCTTCTGCCTTGGAACCAATACACAGTATTGATTCATAGAAGGAAGGTAAGGGTTTAAAAAAAAACAAAACATTACTAAGGATGATCATCCAAATCATAAAAAAAATAATGGTATTCCATTACCAACATGTACCAGAATTTGTTCAGTCATTCTCCAATGGATGGACATCCCCATAATTTCCAATTCTTTGCCACCACAAAAAGAGCACCTATAAATCTTTTTGCATGAGTAGGTCCTTCCTACCTCCCCTTTTTTATCTCTTTGGGATACAAACCTAGTAGTGGTATTACTGAATCAAAGGATATACATTGTTTCATAGCTATTTGGGAGTAGTTCCAACTTACTTTCAAGAATGGTTGGATCAGCTCACAACTCCACCAGGGATGGGTTGCATTAGTGTCCTAATTTTGCCACATCTTCTCCAATATTTATCACTTTCCTTTACTGTCATAGTGACCAGTCTGATAGTTGTGATGTGCTACCTTAGAGTTGTTTTAATTTGCAGAAAATGATTTTTTCTAAAGAGCAGTTCTGACTATGTTACACTGAAATTCAAGAAGTTTCAGTGGCTCCCCATTGCCTATAAAATACAAATTCTTCTCCATGGTATTTAAAGCCCGTCACAATCTGGCTTTAGCCTATCTTTCCAGGCCACAAGTTGCTGTTGCTTATGCATTCTAAGCTCCACCCAAACTGGTTTACTTGCTTTTCCCCTTAAGCAACATTCCATCCCCCTTCTCAGTGCCTCTACATAGCCTGTCCCCCATGCTTGGAATGCTCACTCCCCCTCCCCATTTCAGTGTCCTGGTCTCCCTAGGTCCCTCTAAGACTCAACTAAAGGGCTGTCTCCTTCAAGAAGTTCTTGTTGATCCCTCTAATTATCACCATTTCCCAAAACATCAAATTTATTTATTTAAAGTGTACTTTATCCACTGCACTTTCTACATGTTGTATCTCCTTTGTAGAAGGTAAGCTTCTTGAGGGCAGGAACCATCTCACCTGTGGAATTATTGTTGTAATGTTCTACTTATTAACACCAATCTGCTTATCAAATCAAGTTCACTCATTTGCTCTTCTAACTAGCCAATAATTCACTCCAGAAAAATTTATTTATTGATACTTTAATATAATACATACTGAGTACTAGTTCCAAGGCAGAAAAGTGGTAAGGGTTAGGCAAAGTGCCTTTCCACGGTCACACAGCAAGGAAGTGTCTGAGGTCAAATCTGAACCCAGGACCTCATGTCTCCAGATTTGGCTCTAAAGTCATTAAGCCACCTAGTTGCTCCCTCCAGAAATAATTTTTAATCGTAACATTACATTGTCACTGCTAGGTAGCTCAATGGATAAAGAGCCAGGCTTGGAGCAGGAAGTCCTGGTCCTGGATGACCCTGAGCAAAACACTAAACCCCAACTGCTTACCCACTTTTCTGTCTTAGAACTGATCCATATTAATTCTAAGACAGAAGATAAGAGGTTTAAACAAAAACAAACAAACCAATGATGTTACCATAGAAGTAGTGTCCTACAATGGAAAAATCACTGGATATGGCACTGAATATCAGAAGATCCAAGTTCAAATTTTGCCCCTGCTACTTTTGAGATCTGGGTAAATGTTCTCTGGGGTGAAAGGAGGATGTCAGACCAAACATCTTCCAAGATTCTTTCAAGTTCTAAATCTAGGATCTTATGAAACATTTCTAGAACACCTACTATGTGCTCAGCACTACTTTCACTTGAATATGTCTTCTACATTCAAAAGTCTATTTTTTCAAGATACCGGAGAAGGGAACATGTTGAAATCACTCACAAAGAAGTAAACATTCCCCAGGTGCTCCTTTATTTTGTACAACAGAAATTTATTTGGTCAAGTGGATGCATGATTGATGTTATTCAATGATTCATGCCACAGAACTCCCTTAGTTTACTCTCTGCAGCAGAAGTCTCTCTCTGAACCACTTGGGATGTGTAAGTGCCTCATTTCTTGAGAAACTGCAATGGGATTAGGGAGGGAAGAATTCATGAAGCAATTAACAAGAGAGTAACTTAATCCATCTACTTCCTGTTCATTTCATGAATACCAGCATCAATCTATGAACCTTCTTAACAAAAATAAACAGAGGGTCAACAAAGGACTTTTATCAGTACATTTGATCAAATAGGAAAATGAGAGAAATAAAATAGATATTAATAGAGACTCTATTTCACTAGAGTTTTTTTTTCAGTACATGAAAGCAGAAAATCTAATTTAAAGAAACATTTCTCAGTATATACCAATTACTTTACATCCCTCTGAGGCCATTTTGCTATCATATGAATCCTTTTTATCAAGTGATAGCCAATGTCTACACAACAGCAAACAAATGTTTTTAGAAGGAATAAACTAGTCCTAATAGGCATAGGTCCTAGTGGGAATTAGATCTCCACTTTGAGATAATTCATTACAATGTTTGCTTCAAAGAAAACATTTGATGCTTTAAAAAAAATTCTGTCTTCATTGTGCTACAGTAGAGAGAACAATGGGTTTGGAATCAGAAGACCTGGGTTTAAGTAATTGTGCTAGGCTACTAGTACAACTTTGGGCAAGTAACAACCTTTCCTGGCCTTGGATTCATCTGTAAAATGTATGGATTGGACAAATGACCTACGAAATCATTTACTTTCCTGCTATAAATTTATGATCCCTTCAATAGTTTTGACTGTTAAAAGTGGAAGAAAGGAAGTATGGAAGAGGAAAAAGAAAAATAATAAGTATTAGAAAACAGAAGGTAAGAAATTCCTCTTTGTTCTCTGACTTGTTATTCTTATTCCCCTCCTCAAAGTCTCATGAGTTATAGATAAATCTTCCAGCTATGGTTTAAGTTAATGAAAGTTAGAGAAAAGGGCATAGACATAGAGCAGGGAGGGATCACAGAAGGGATCTGATCCAACTCTATCATTTGTAGCTGAGGAAGCCAAGGGAAGCTAGACGACTTGATTTGGCCATGGTCTTACAGTTAACAAGTGTCAGAGTCAGGGCCATGTATCTCCCAGATTAGATCACTCTTTTTTTTTAAATTTTAAACCCATATGTTCTGTCTTAGAACCAATTCATCAATTCTAAAACAGAAGAGCAACAAGGGCTAGGCAATAGGGATTAAGTGACTTGTTCAAATTTGAACCCAGATCCTCCTGACTCCAACCAAGTGCCCTATCTACTGTGCTACCTAGCTATCTCCAAGATTAGATAATTCTTAGTTCTATCTATAAGGCTACACAACATTTTATTATTCTCAAAAGACTTGGTACAGGGGCAGCTGGGTAGCTCAGTGGAGTGAGAGTCAGGCCTAGAGACTGGAGGTCCTAGGTTCAAACCCGGCCTCAGCCACTTCCCAGCTGTGTGACCCTGGGCAAGTCACTTGACCCCCATTGCCCACCCTTACCAATCTTCCACCTATGAGAAAATACACTGAAGTACAAGGGTTTAAAAAAAAAAACTGACTCACCTATCTGAGAAGAAACTTATGTAATAATCACTTAGCTTCAAAATGCTCATTGAACCCCACCCCCCCAAAAAAAAAAAAAAAAAAGACTTGGTACAGAGGAACAAAGTGTTTAAAATATAGGGAGAAAATTCAGTATAGAGAGAATATTTAGTTTTACTTACCAAAGAAAGTTCCGTGCCTAGTGTGGATTTGATTTAGAGTGTGCTGATTTAAATCACTATTCATGAAACTTGATTTGATCAATTTTCTTTAAAAAAGGCATTATTATTTGATATAACCTCAATATTGATATTTGATATAATGTTCCTGCACAATCTTTGCATCTCAGAGATATATGTACATTTCAAACTGAAAGAAGAATAGGAAGAGAAAAGAGAAAAGCTTGAAATAATAATGATGGTCTCTTTTATACTTCTTGAAGGTTTTAGGAAAAATGTCAAGAATGTGAAGGATGGAGTTATAGTCTGATAACATTCATGAGGATTTTAAGCTAACTTAGAATTTTCCATTGAGAACTTCCTAAAAATATTTTGTTCAGGAAATTTCTCTTTTTGCTCTTACTATATAATCCTCCCCCCACCTTTTTTTTTAACCTATCCCCAGATTCCCAGTTCCTTCAAGATCTATTATTTTGTCCATCAATTTTCCATTTATTTTCAAGAAACTGTATTTTTCAAAAGTACTTTTTAAAATGATTTGATTTAATCACTCACTAAAGAGTGAATTAAACCTCAAAAATAAAATGATAGAGTTAATCCATACTAGGCATAGAGTAGGTACTTAACGCATACTTATTGACTTATCTTACCTTCCATTTCAACATAATGCTAATAAATATCATGTTATCTCTAGAGGTAATTTGAGAAGTGAAACTTGGCATTTTTAGTGTTTCATTCAGTAATCTATAAGAGTGATTTAATTTTTCTGAATTGGAAATCCCATAAGATTTAATAAAATAGCTACAGTGTAGCTTTTTGTTTAAAAACTGTTCTGTTATGTTCCTATATGTTTAAAATGGACAAGGGTTGTTGTTTCAGAACTGTGTGGTGATTTCATTGGTTTAGAGAGTTAATGGTGAGGAAAGCCCCTCTCACCAAAGATCAGTAACTATTTATATAATATATTCTCTATACTTATAAAGTATAATTCTTATATAAGTGTAATTATATATACCTATATAATATTATATATAAGTATAACTCTATACTTAGAGAATTTCCTGGAGCTCTGAAAACTTAAGTGACTTTGCCTAAAATAGCATCCAGTAAATGTTAAGAGTCAGAGCTTGACCCCAGCTATTGTTTACTCTTGGGCTGGCTCTCTATCAGTGTTATAATAATAATAAAAATAATCATAATGAGGATGATGATGACATATGGTCCTTTAGGAAGCAAGTTATTCCTCCTGATAGGTTGTAAAACTGGAGAATTTAGTGATGTAACCCAATGTAGGCTGCGAACTTGTCAAAGGATTTTTTTTTTCTTGATTAGAAGAAAGTCATCACGAAGGCTTTATAAAGACATTGAGGAGAATAATTTTTTTTTCTTTTCTACACTGATTGTTGAAGAAGAAAAGACTTCAGGTGCCTGGGGTTAGCAGAAGGCTGGAATAAAAAGTATAGTAATTAGGGTAACCAGTTAATTAAGGTTTTTTAACATCTAGGGGAGAAGAGGGGGAATCTAGCTTTAGCAGTAAGCTTTCACAGTGAATCATACTGTTTTTCTGAAACCCCCAAACACAAAACTGTTGGATATCAAATAGATACCAGAAGCTTTCTGATTCTAGAAAAACAAAATAAAACAAGACAAGATTCAGGTACTCACTTAAATGGATTTGTGATCTCATCAATGTGGACATTCCCTCCTATGAATCAGACTGTAATCCATCTATATCTGCCCATCCCATGTGATTCTCAACCATGTCCACCCATTTATTCACAACAAGAAATTCACTAGAAGTGTTGGGGGTCTTCCCAGCTTCCTTCTGACCTAAAGAAGAAACCTTTATATCCAAGCCATCTGCCTACTGGCTTCTTTTTTAATCTCCCATTAAAAAAAATCCTTTATGACAATTCTTTGTAGTTTCTTGTTATGTGCTGTGGCCTTTTCATATTGGCTATGCTCATCTTTATTGCCTTCCCGTAATATTTATTTTCAATCCAACATAGGTAAACAGGATCAAAACAATTGGGGTTTAATGTGTGAACTGATACCTGTCATTTATCTATCTGCTTTCATTCATTTCTGAATCACCTTCTGTTTGTATTCAGAAAATATTTAGGGGGCAGCTGGGTGGCTCAGTGGATTGAAAGCAAGGCTTTGAGACTGGAGGTCCTGGGTTCAAATTTGACCTCAGCCCATTCCTAGTTGTGTGATCCTAGTCAAATCACTTAACCCCCCATTGCCTAGCCCTTACACTTCTGCCTTGGAACCAATACATATTTTTGATTCTAAGATAGAATGCAAGGGTTCAAAAAATATTTTAAGTGTTGGTTGTTATTTTAATAACAAATTATACTTTTTCTAAGAAAAATTGGATGGATTGTATGCCAAATGCTGAGTCTTAGGAATCATGCTTGATGGAAGATCACATTTGTAATAGCTCACAATGATATACTATTTTTAAATTTCTAAACTGCAACCAAAACCAAGGGGTCACTGTTTATCTAATAGAAGATCCAAGACCTGCAGACATGCCTAAAGAGAGATTGATCTATAGATCAGTCCTTGAAGTAGGGGAATTTGCTTGAATTCCAAGGTTACAGCCTAACCCCAAGGGATCTTTGATCAATCAATTAGAAAGAGGGAAGATGGGTCACTTCCTGTTCCACAAGAGCCAATCATGGAGCTTGTTTCCAACACAGCTGCATCCAACCTTATCATCTAAGGATGCTCCCTCCACTCCATCTGTCCCTCAGCTATGTGAGCTCCAACTTCTCCTTCCCTCTCCTCCCCCAGCTCTTTCTGAGCCCCTAGGGTGGTATTAAACTAAAGGCTAGCTGAGCACCTGGTGCCATTAGGCAAATTCCCATACAATCTCCTCTCCACTCCACCTCCCTGCCTGCATACTCCTCTCCCAGTTTACCTCTTGATTGCAGCAGGCAGGCTGTGAATTCTGGAGCAAGGCTTGTGAATGAGAATCTTATCTCCTTTGTATTTTTGATGGGTTGTGATCTTCATGTCAGATCTCATTTTCTTATTTTCCCCTCAAAACTCTCCTAAACTTCCCTGTTACTGGCAAAAGCACTGTCATCCTTCTAATCACCTACTACCTTGGTGTCATAGTTGAATTCTCATTTACTTTCCCTGTATATCCAATTAGCCATTGTTTTGTTATTTCTAGTTACACAACTTTTCTTACATCTCTTATTCTTCTCTTTATTCATATAGCCTCCACCCTAGTCAGGGGATGTATCAGGTGTTTGGGGAGGACTGGCACCACAGGTGTGAGGGTGACTCCTTTTCAGGGCTACTCATACACTTTTGGTATCCACTTGCCACCCAGCTCTCACCTGTGGCTCTAAGAAGCTGTAGCATATATGGTGGCCACATCCTGTGTAAGCCATCTCAGCACACAGGCTAACAGAGATTGAAGGTAGCTGGTGGGGTCCCAAACCTGTTGGTGAATCAGGAAAATGTTTACCCTAAATATGTGAAGATTCCACCCCCCCCCCCAAGGCGGCGAGATAAGAACAATTTGTTCCACTGGCCATGAAGGCAGCTGAAGGAAACATTGTGGGGCACTTAGAGCTCAGTCAGACATCCAAAATTCCAAGGTCATCCGATGTATCCTGAGCCATTACCAGTCATCCCAACTTTTGTCTAGCCACCTGACTTCAATGACTCTGGAAGAGAGTGAGAGGGATGACTTTGTTTAATTCTTCCTCACTTAAATCAGATTCATGCACAAGTCAAGACATTGCCTCATCATTTCACTGGTCCTCTTTGAAAACCAAGGACCAACAACAACCCTAATTCAGCCTCTTATCAACTCTTGCTTATACTACTACTACAGACTCTTATTTAATCTCCTTGCTTTAGATTTCTTCCCTTTCCAATCAATCTTTCACATAGTAAAAAAATAAAATAAAATAAAATAAGTAAATTTAATTTAATTTTAAAAAAGTGATTTTCATAAAGGGAAGGTCTGGTTATTTTACTGCCCTACTCAATAAACTCCATTGGATCCCTATTGACTCCATCAGGTAATATTTCATTATCCCATCTTTTTAAAATAACTATTTTTGGTAAGTTTTATAATCTACATAATTATTAATACATTTAATTCATATATAATTTTGTAAATAAGTAAATATACAAATCCTGGGAGTCAAGATTGATTCTTTTTTTATTGTCAAGGGACTCAAGATCCTCCCTCCCTCCCCAAAGAAAAGAAGATTGCTCTAGGTCAGTGATTCCCAAAGTGGGCACTACTGCCCAGGGTGGGTGCTGCAGCAATCCAGAGGAGCAGTGATGGCCACAAATGCATTTATCTTTCCTATTAATTGCTATTAAAATTAAAAAAAAATAATTTTTCCAGGGGGCTAAGTAATATTTTTTTCTGGAAAGGGGGCAGTAGGCCAAAAAAGTTTGGGAACCACTGCTCTAGGTCACTGGCCTTGACTTTTCCACAAATAGTTGTTAAACACCTACTAGAGGCGGCAGGGCACTATGTTAGGTGTTATAGATACAAAAACTAAAGGAAAAAAAGAGTCTTGGCCCTCATAGAGATTACTTCTAGAACAATTCATTGACAGAAATCACCACTGACCTAGTAATATGACTTTTCCAAAAAAAGTAAGTGACTGTATTCCTCATACCCTGATTAGATCTCTGGCTATTGAAGATAACCAACAAGAATTATTTTTAAATGATTTCATTCACAAAATACAATTTATATTTTTTAAAAATCATATTTTATGAATGTAATTCATTGATTTTTATAGTCTTTGCCTCTGCTTGACTCCACACTAATGTCTTGGAGTAGATAGATGCAAAAATAAATAGGAATATAACTTTTAATGGGTAGATCAATGAACCTATTTTTACCACACATGCAATTTTTGACCAAGCCACCCAATTCTTAGTGCTCTCAACTCACTTCTGATTGTTTGGCTCTACCATTTTTAAGGAAACAAAGTTCAATAATAGAAAATGGAAATAATTCATCAGGAAATCCCTGTTTAAATAATTCAAAATGAGTGTTAATTTATTCGTATATTGGCGAATGATTTGCATAGTGGAAAGTCATGGAATTCGTAGAGTTACTCTTTTTTTCTGGTACTGGGAGAGGAGAAGTCAGAATGAAGTTAATAGCTAATAGACTGAACTGAGTCAAATTTATAAGAATACAAAGCATTCTCCAATTAATAAGTGGTCAAAGGATATGAACAGGCAATTTCCAAATGAAGAAATTAAAACTGTCTTTATGAAAAATGCTTTAAATCACTATTAATTGGAGAAATGCAAATTAAAACAACTCTGAGATGCCACCTCACATCAGACTAGCTATATGATCATTTATTTGGTCACATCAGACTAGCTAATATGACCAAAAAGGAAAATGATAAATGTTGGAGGGGATATGGAAAAATTGGGACACTGTTGATAGAGCTGTGAACCGATACAATCATTCTTGAGAATAATATGAAGCCATGGCCAAAGACTCATAAAAACTGTGCAAATCCTTTGACTCAGCAATACTACTACTAGGTCTGTATCCCAAAGAGATCAAAGAAAGTGGGAGAAAAAGACCCACTTGTACAAAAATATTTATAGCAGCTATTTTTTGTGGTAGTAACAAACTGGGAACTAAAGAGATATCTATCGTTTGGGGAGTGACTGAACAAGTTGTGGTATATGATTTCACCATAAGAAATGACAAGCAAGATTATCACAAAAACACCTGGAAAGACTTCTTTGAAGTGATGCAAAGTGAAGTGAGCAGAACCAGGAAAACACATAAACAGTAACAGCAATAACATTCAATGATCAGCTGTGAATAACTTAATTGAGCAAGGATCCAGGGCAACTCCAAGAAACTCATGTGGGAAAAAAGCTATTCACTACTGTAGAAAGAATTATCAAAGTCTGAATGCAGATTGAAACATGTCATTCTTCACTTTATTTCCTTCATGAGTTTTTCTCAAGTGTAAGCGATATGTGTCTTTTTTCACAAAATGTTGAACATGGAATTATATTGTATGATAACCTATAGCATATTACCTGCTGTCTTGGGGAAGGGAGAAGAATGGGCAAAGAGGTAGAAAACATGGATTGCAAAAATCAGAAAACCATTATTGAAAAATTGTACTGACATGCAATCTGGAAAATTTTTTAAAAAGGGTAATAGGGTTTAGTACTGTGACAATGATAGTATTAATAACAACAACTAGCATTTTATAGTGATTTATGGTGTGCTAAGTGGTTTATAAATGTTAAAAATATCAGACACTTATTTGATCCTTACAATGACTTGGGAGGTAGATGCTCTTATTATCCTTATTTTACAGATGAAGAAACTGAATCATATCAGAGGTTAAGGCCAAGTTAATTGACACAGCTACTAAATATCTGAAGCTGGATATGAACACAGATCTTCCTGACTTGAGACAAAGAAAAACAATTTGATGAAATAAACATCAGATTTATAAATAGGCATATATAGTTATACACCCTGAACGTCTGAAACATTTGCCCTTTTATTTAAAAATAAGGTGTCAGAAAGGTAAGAAAGTACATTATCTTTCATTTTTGACTCAGAATGGTTTCTGTTTTTCAACCGTGCAATCTACTCACAAATCTATAAAATAAGTGCTATAATAATGCTATAATATCTATATAGCTCTAACTCTATATCTTGGTTATATTTATTTGGAAAAAGGGATATTAGGTAAAAATATTTAGTTAGGATATAAAATCAACTCTACAGGATGGAACTGGTAGGAATATTTGTCAGGTGGTAAATTGTAAATGTTTTTGAGGTGGGTATGTTAGGAGAAATAGAAATAGGACTTAGCTTCATCTTATTACCAATGGAACTTTCTAAAAGTATCACTAAGAATCACATTTCTAAGCTTTTAAGACATCATTGCAGAGGCAGTGGGTATGTGTTTTTATTTTGTAATGAAAAATTTAAGTTATTTTAAGTTATTTTAAGGGCAAGAAATTTGCTGCCTCCCAGAATCCAGAAACTGAGTTCCTTGCAGAAGATGCCATAGAGATGCCCATGGAGACCACACACTGCTCCAGGAGATCCTGGGCAAACCGGATTGCAGAATTGAACTTTGAGGGGGTTAAATTCATTTGTTTTGTTAAAATGCATTTGTTTTATATGTACTTTGTTGTGCAAAAAGGGACTGCCCCCTAATTGGTTTTGTTCTTGTTTCCCTTTTGTTTCATTATCCCCAGATTGCTGTATTTTCCCCTTACAAGAATGTATCTTTAGTCTGTTGTTTGTTATGATCCACTGGGGAGACTGGTCTCCCAAAGGATCACAGGGGGAGAATGTGGATTTTAAAGTGTTGTGGCCAGGGATGAAAAAATAAAATGGGTGGTTAAATAACTATTAGTAGGTTGGTGGTGTAATGATTGAAAGATGTTAGATGATTTCTAGGTTCTTGATAGTCCTTGGGCCAGTAACATAAAATCCTATAGATTTGGGAAAGGATTCAGGGAGAGACTGACAAAGTAACAATAACGGGGTTTATTATTTAACTGGGACAGGGAAGGGAAGGGAATGGGATGAACTAACAAGGGCAGAACTCAATTCCCCCCACCAACATCCAACAGATTTCCATACTGATCTCTATCTAACTTTACCCAGCTATGTAAATTCTATCCTATCCAGAATCCCACCCCCCCACCCCGCCCCGCCCATCCCCTCCCGCTTTGATAGTATTTAAGAGTAAGGGAAAGCTTGATGGAAAACAGGTCCACTGGGTTGGTAGGGAGATCTCAAGGCTATTGTCCTTCAGGATCTGTCAGGAATCCAGTAGGGTCTCAGCAACTTAAATCCAAAGGAGAGGGAGTAAGGCTCTTGACTACATGGTCCACCAGTGCATCTCACCAAAACTCAACCTCTTCCCAGCCAGTGAAAGCTTGATGGATGATCCACATAGACAAAGTATCCAGAGAGAGAGATCCAGTACCTCCAGAGTGAGAGTAGTCCAGGGACCAAGTGACTTCTTCAGAAAGTCACTGACCCCAGAGTTTTGGAATTTTCTCTCTCCCTCTGCCTGCTTTCCCTTATTTCACTATAACAGGAAAACTACAACACCCAGCATGACTCAGGGGTCCCTCCCTACTCTTCCTGGTGTGGGATTGGTCTTGAATTGGACCAATCTTGTGCTAGGAAGGGGCCACCCCCCCCCACCCTACCCCCACTTCCAGGGGCAGGATTGGTCTATATAAGGACCAATCCCACGCCTAGGAGATTAGCAGAATTAGTTAATTTCAGCCAGGGGAAACTCTGGGTTTTCTTATTTCATTAAAGTTAGTCAGAAAAAAGAAATTATTTTTATTTTTAAATCATTTCAGGTAGCACGGTGGATAGGGCGCCAGACTTGGAATCAAGACATCCTGAGTTCAAATGTGGCCTCAGAGATTTCCTAGCTATGTGATCCTCGACAAGTCATTTAATTCCAATTGCCAGCCCTTACTGACCTACCTTGGCATCTATACATAGGATGGATTCTAAGACAGAAGATAAAGGTTAAAAAAATAAAAAGATATTATTGTGCTATAGTCTGAAATATATAGTGCTGAAAGTGTTAGAAATATCAGCACCAAATAGTCCTATTTATTTGTTTGTTTGCTTGCTTATTTATTTGTTTATTTGTTTGTTTTTTGAACCCTTACCTTTCATCTTGGGATCAAAACTGTATATTGGTTCTAAGGCAGAAGAGTGGTAAGGGCTAAGCAATGGGGGTCAAGTGACTTGCCTAGGGTCACATAGCTAGGAAGTGTCTGAGGCTAGATTTGAATCCACAACCTCTCATATCTCTAGGCCTAGATCTACATCCACTGAGCCACCTAGCCGCCCCCACCAAACAGTTTTAGATCTAATGTTATGGTCAAAGTATACTAATATAAAACTAAGAGACCTTTCACCTTCATGTATAAGACGGAATAGTAAAGCCATCAACATTTTCATTTTTGTTAAATACACATGTTAAAGTTGCACTATGCTTAGTTTTATGTTTTTAGTTACATGTCAGTTTTCTAGGTTTACTTCGACACTGCCTTTAGGCCACTTAGTAGAAATAGTGGTTTTTAAGCGTAGAATCTTAGATTTGAATGGGATGTCACCAGCCATCTGGTTCAAACCAAACAAAACATGAATCTCTTCCATAACATCCTCAAGTAAGTATCCATCCAGACTTCTTTTGAAGACTTCTAACTTCAACTCTTCACTAGAGAACAGACTCCTTAATGGGAGAGCTCATTCCATTTCTGGAGTGGTTTAATTTCCCTATTTCCCCCTTATTTTAAGCCTACTTTTAGAAAGAAGGTAGTATTTTTTCACTTGTCCCAAAGTCATTCACAATTCTTTCACATTCCATTTGTTATCCAAAGCACAGAATTTTTTTCTCCATTCTCCATAGATCTTATTTCTAACACCTATTGAGTCTGTGACCATGGGTAATACACTTCATCTTTCTGAACTGAACTTCATCTTTCTCAACTGAAAAATGGAGATAGTAGTATCTCTGATATTTATCTTAAATGGTAGTCAGTATCAAATGAAATAAAGAATGTGAAAACTATATAAATCATAAAGCTTTATTTATAAGTCAGCTGTTATATCTACCCACCATAGGGCATTGACGTCCAGTTACCTGGCCTTTTTCAGTGATGAGGTGGGTCAGGGGTTGGAAGTCCCATACTCATCCAACAAGAAAGGGTCTTCTGGGACAGAGGCATCAAAAGCAGATTTATTCACTAGTGCTGAAGAGGAACCTGATTAAAATGTCATTGGGAAATATTTAAAACCAAACAAAAATATAGTAAAACATAATGTTAACATGTGGTTAAAGTCAAAATGGCCACAGCCATCCTTGTGTATAGTTTAATGGCCCATTTGTATTTGTTTGACGTCACTACTCTGGGGGAATACCAGGCTCTTTGGTTCTCAGACAACTGCTACCTCTATCCCTCATTTGCATCCTTCTTTGTGTTGAAATTTGACTCTAGTCCCTGAGTATGATCTCTTCCATTGAGCCAAATCAATTCTTGACTCATTGACTCACCCACCAGGAAACTTCCTCTTTCCTTCCCTAATGTATTTCAGTAGACCATATTCATTTGAATGTGACACCAGAGCTTTTATCTTATGAGCATGGTTTAACTGTCTAGTCTACACTTGCAGATGCAGATCACCTTTAATCATTTTGATCTGAACCCAGAAGTTCCTGACCATAGTTTCAGAGCTGAGACTCAGCAACTCTGTCAACTGCTCCTAAGCAGAACTAATAAGCATCCCTCATTGCTATTCCACTCATGTTCTACAGGAGGGTAAATGACCAGTCACTTCAGGGAACTAGTAAGCTGGGACAACTCCTGGCTCATCCCTGACTCCTCAAAGATACCCATCTGGATTTAGGAAGCCGACTTCTTCTCTGGTTGCTTTTACTTGAGGCAAGCTGCTTCAATCTTGTCACATCTATAACCTCTGGCTTCCCTGCTAAGACTCCATGAACCTCTTTAGCCAGAGGCACAGGCTTGCTATCATAATATCCTTACAGAAGAATGAGTACAGTCCAAAGGCAGATCCTCTCCATGCCATCTTGTCTTCTCATTGTCACTGCCTCGTCTCCCCAAGTTCATCTGCTGGTCAACTCTGTCATCTTTGCCCCAGCTCTCTTCAAATTAGTCAAAGCATTCTGGGCCAGGACCAACATGAAACAAGGTTCATGATATGGTGCACAGATGTAACTCCATCTATATCTACATTTAAATATACATCTATATGGAAATATACAGGATGTATATTGACATTATAGATTTGTATATTATGATAATGATATTGTATCATATGTATATTATTACGATATATGTGTGATATATTATGTTTATATTATGACATATAAAATTTATCATATATTATATTTAAATATATAATGTTATATATCAGTACCCCATATGAGAACCATGTTTCAGGTGACCTATATGCATGTGCACATACACACACACACATTTAGATGACAACTGGATGTATGCTTTGGAAGTAAGTAGATATATTACAAAAATCTCTTTTTAGCATTTATACCAATTTTATTTTGGTGGGAGGGGATGGTTAGGTCTAGACCAGTGATTTGATCAATGTTGTTAGCTCTCTCAACAGATTGCTGATTAACATTTGAATGTTAAGGGACTTGCCCACAGTCACAAACCCAAAATAAATCTGGACTCCAAGACCTGTTCTCTTATTAGTCACAATATCGGGTTACCTTTCTAACCCTCAAACCACTAGACATCACAATCAGATCAGTTATATTTTGACCACCTAAAATTTTCAGCATTCAGAATATGGTCCAGTTCTTTTCAAGACCAGTTTCTCTATTTATGAGCTCTCCCTGATTTGAATTAACCCTTAATTATTTAAACTAATTCAATGTTCTTCTTTCCTATTCAGCTAGTTCCAGTTTAATTGTGATTAATGCATTCAAGAGCCCACAGCATCAGGCTTCATGCTGAGAGACTTTGGAAGATCTTACCAGGATGTAGTCCTCAATAAATAGCATGCCTGTGATTTAATGGATGATATGCACATGCTATAAGATCTTTGCAGACTTCTCTTACCCATTCTCGCTTGTGGCAGGATGAAGAGGAAAATGTGGATCAGTTTCCTGAAAATAAGAAAGTTCCTTTCTTAAATAAGAAAATAAGGGGCAGCTGGGTAGCTCAGTGGATTGAGAGCCAGGCCTAGAGACGGGAGGTCCTAGGTTCAAATCCGGCCTCAGACACTTCCCAGCTGTGTGACCCTGGGCAAGTCACTTGACCCCCATTGCCTACCCTTACCACTCTTCCACCTATAAGTCAATACATAGAAGTTAAGGGTTTAAAAAAAAAAAAAATAAGAAGGGATCTTCAGAGAGCTATAGTAGAGGGAGAAGAGACTTTAGAAGCTTCTCATTTTAGAGATAAGAGAACTGAGGCTCAAAGGTTAAGTGAGTTGCCCAAGGTTACACAGGTCCTAAGAATCAGAGGTGTATTTGAGTCAGTGTCTTCTGACTCCTGATCCTGTGTTCTGAGGTGCATATCACTCTGCTTCCATTACCTTCATTTCAGTCTGATTGAACATGCACTTATTAAGCACCCACTGTATGAAAAGGCACTGGACTAGGTGCTAAGGATAGAAAGACAAAGTTTAAAAAGCCTAAAGCCAGACTGCCTTCAAGGAGTTTATATTCTACTGGATCAGATGTAAACAAACTGTCAGTACAAAATCATTTGGGGAGGGGATGCTAAAGGAACAAATAAAACGGCATTCTCCCAGGAAATAAAACCTCAATTGAACTTTGAAGGAAGGTAAACATTCTAAGAGGAGGAAGCAAGAAGGCAGCACCTTCCAGGAATGTGGGACAATCTGTGCAAAGGGTCCCATGTGGGAGATGGAATGCTGAGTTAGTGAAACAGCAGGTTGGCTGGTTTGGCTGGAATGGAAAGGACTGTGAAAGGACTTTAGCAAGGTAAATGGAGCCAGATTGGGAAGGACTTCAGAAGCCTAGTGGAGGAGATCAAGGCTGGGCATTCACTAAGTCATCATGAAAAGAAAGCCTGAGAAGCAGACCTCATGGCACAACAATTTGGGTTACCTCCTCATTTACTTCTCAACTATCCTGCCTACCTTATCTAGTCTCCCAGTCCCTGTGTCGACGTGGAATCTAGAAACCCCAAACTTGTAGCTTAGTGAGGTATGATGAACCCTTCAAAAAAACTGTGGCATTTATGCTCTGTGCTCTTTCATGGTATCCTCCATATTTGTTCTAGTATATTCTTTTTACATTTATTTATCATTTAAAGTTCCTACTCTCTGAGGTCTTGACTTCTTTCCCCCATCTTTAATCATCTGCAATTCCAGGAAGATCCTTCATCAATCAGAACCACTTCCATGGGCTATGTAAGTATGGTATAGGGCTTTAGGCATGATGCTTAACACATAGTAGGCACTCAGCAAGTGTAATGGGTATAATGGGAAGAATATTTCAGAGGATCTGGGCATTGAAATCATGGCCTTTCTATTTTATTTTATTTTTTATCCTTACCTGCTCTCTTAGAATCAATTCTTATATTGGTTCCAAGGCATTAGGTTGGTAAGGGCTAGGCAATGAGGGTTAATGACTTGCCCAGGGATATTTGAGGCCAGATTTAAATCCAGGACTTCCCATCTCTAGGCCTGGCTCTCAATCCACTGAACCACCTACCTGCTCCAGACCATCCTACTTCTTGTTCAGTCCTGTATATGTCACTTAAACTAGTTGGACTTTAGTTTCTCATTTGTCAAAAGAGGAGGTTGGACTACAGGGTCTTCAAGTTATCTATTGGCTGTAAATCTATGATTCTAGGATGTTATGATTTTCTACTACCTTGTGACTGAGAGTGATACTCTTTCTTTGAAATTACTGTATTAACACCTTGAAATCCAACATCAAGATGTATTAAAATGACAGTAAATACCACTCTATTTTTATAGTAGATAATAAATGTCACTATGAGGAGCAAGATAAAAGTTTAGAGATGAGGTTCTTAGTTGCATGTCTGAATTACAGAATATATCAACAACTGCCTTTTGGATACTATTGCCTAAATATCCTATTTTGTTGTTGTTCAGTCTTTTCAGTCATATCTGACTCTTCATGATTCCATTTTGGAGTTTTCTTGGCAAAGAGGCTTGTTAATTTGGGGAAAAAACACAGAACTATTAAGTAGTCAGAAAAACCAAGTCTTTAATCAGGAGAGAGGGATAGGGTTCAATATTTAGGCTTCCACACAGAGTCAAGCACCCTAAACCTAGGGAACTGGGAAGAGGGAAGTATGATTGATTGGCTTTACAAGTGGCTACAAGGAAATGAGAAGTCTTAGTATTATCAGGGAGAGGTTGATGCTTTACTGTGGATACAAAAGGGAAAGATCCAGGCAAGGGCTGGGCTACCTGGAAAGGACTTTGATACAATGGGAGAAACTACAGGACAAAAAAGGTTTCTTAACACCTGATTAAGTCTGCTAGCCCCATCTAACTGGGACCACCAAGTACTTTAAGGTCCATTGTTAATCCAAACTCCTGAGTCTGGGATCTCCCCTCCAGGAGAAACTTCTCATGTGATAAGGTCAAACTTGGGGGTCTCCAGATCTCAAGTTGCCACAGACTTGGGGTTTCTAGATTCCAAGTTGACACGCTGGAGCGGGAATACTATTATGCTATAAGAAATAATGAATGGGATGATTTTGGAAAAACCTGGAAAGCCTTTATGAGCTGATAAGCAGAACCAGAAGAATATTATACACAGTAACAGCAATATTGTATTATGATCAACTGTGAATGATTTAGCCGTTAACAGCAATACAATGATCCAATACAACTCCAAGGGACTCATGATGAAAAAAATTCTACCCACCACCTGAGAAAGAACTGATGGATTCTCAATGCACATTATCACTTTATCACTTTATTTTTATTTATTTAATTTAATTTTATTTATCACTTTATTTTCTTCAAGAGTTTTTTTCTTTTAAGGATATGTCTTTTTCTACAACATGACGAATGTGGAAATATGTATCACATAATAGCACGTGCATAACCTATTTTAAATTGTTTGTAGTTGCAAGGAATGGGGAGGGAACTCAAAATGTGGGGAAATGAATGCTAACAATTGCTTCTACATGTAATTTGGAAGAAATAAAATATTATTATAAAAGATAGTGAATTAGTTTGCCATTTCCTTTTCCAGCTCATTTTTACAGATGAAGAAACCAAGGCAAACAGGGTTAAGTGAGTTGCCAGGGTCACATGGCTAGTAAGAGTATGCAGTCAGATTTGAACTTAGAAAGATGAGTCTTCCTAACTCTAAGTACTCAGCTGCCCTTAATATTCTATAGGTATCTCAAATTCAACATGTTCTAAATGAACTCCATGATTTTTACCAATAAACTCATTCCTTCTTCTTATGTTCCCATTTCTGTCAAAGTTGCAGGCATCTTTCCATTTACCCAGGTTTGAAATTTGGAAGTCACTCTTGACTTTTCCCTCACCCTCATCAATCATATTGGTTGATAGGTTTCTGTTCGACTTCCACAGCATTACTTCCATATATTCCTTTCTCTCTATTCACAGGGCCACTATTTCAATATTCAGGCCATCATCACCTTTGGCCTGGACTATTTCAACAACCTCCAGATTGGTCTCCTGACTTTTAGTATTTTCCTTCTCTAAGCCATCCTCTAAACCATTGCCAAAATAAACTTCTTAAGGCACAAGTCCAATCATATCATTCACCTATTTGAGAAACTTGAATGACTCTCTATTGCTTCTAGGATAAAAAAGTAAACATATCAACTAACAATTTTGTAAAGTCCTATCTCCTATCTCCATCTTTTTGCCAACTCTTATCTAGTATGTACTTCTCCCTGCTTTGGTCTCTTAGAATATCCAGCTTCCAGGCTTAGCCCCAGTGCCCTTCTCTTTCCTGTTTCTCTTCAATTGCTAGTGCTTTCTCTCTCCTTAAATTATTAAGAGTATGTTTATCTGTAAAATAGAACAGAGGTAAAATGGTGCAGGGGACAGAGAACCAGCTGCAGAGCCAGGAAAACCTGAGTTCAAGTCTTCCTTCTGTTAGTGGATACATGACTAGCAAGGCACTTTAACTCGTTATTTCCCTTAGTAACTCTCAAAAGAAGACTGGAGGCTGTTCAGCAGTTGCCTCTTGGCATGTAATAGAGCGGAGTTTGTTTGTCTGGGAGTATAGCACATACTTTTCTGTTTTATTGGTTGCATTCCATTCCATCCTCCAACCTAAATGTAATCTCCTTAAGGGCAGGGACTATTTTTGATTGTCTTTTTTGATTATCTTTGTACTCTACTGTCTACTTTAGAGATTTAAGCATAATAGAGTTTATTGGATTGGATTTTAATTTAAACTGCATTTCCTATTCCAGACCTTTGCATTTCATTGCCACTGTAGTTTGGGTATTTGAGGTGATTCAACTTGTTCTTTAGGGTGGTTTTTGTTGTTGTTGTTTACAATTAGCATTTTTTTATTTTCAAAATTTTATTTAATTAACTTAGATTATTTTCCCATGGTTACATGATTCACGTTCTTTCTCTCCCCTTCTCCCACCCCTGTCCCAGAGCCAGCGTGCATTTCCACTGGGTTTTACATGTTTTGTTTTGTTTTTTAACCCTTACCTTCTGTCTATATCAATTCTAAGGCAAGGGCTAGGCAATGGAGTTAAGTGACTTTCCCAGGACCACACAGCTAGGAAATATATGAGACCAGATTTGAATGCAGGTTCTCCAGACTCCAGGCTTGCTGCTCTATCCATTATGCTACCTCGCTGCCCATTTAGGGTGTTCTTAAAAAGTATTTCTTCTACTGGACTGTCTCATTCTCATTTTCTGTAAACCAGTGGCTTTGTGATCTTACTGTCATTCAATTTCCATAAAGGACCAACCCTAAGAAGTAGATAGTAATGGTTTTCTCTGGGGTGAACTGAAGATTCTTTCCAGTCTCATTATATTTGATGCTAAACAAAAGGCCTAAATGGTGGAGGAGATGGATTGGCTGTATATATATAATAAGCCAAGTCTCAGATTATCTATTTGTATATCCAGTTGGACTACATCATCACTTGAGCCTTTCATTTGGCCATGATTCTACATTGATGCGAGACTTTGTCAAAGCAGGACATAGTACTTTAGTACCAATTTTCTCCTGAAGTAGTTGTCTACAGCATTGCGGACTTCCATTAATCAAACAGTACAGCTCTCTCTTTTTAGTCATTAATAATATCAAACAAGATGGAGGCTTTCCATTAACCCAATGTGATATATACAGTTACCAGGGAGATCTCTCTCTCTCTCTCTCTCTCTCTCTCTCTCTCTCTCTTAAAAAAAATCTAATATTTAAATCTATGAATGAATCAGACAATTGTATTTTCTGTTTCCATCTCCATTATGCATAAATACTACCTTGCTCATGAAAGCTAACTTTAGAAGCAAGGACCTGCTTTCTTTCAGGTTAATGGATTTCCCCTCATCAAGCTGTCCTTCTTTCATGTAAACTAGACCTTCCTTCACTTATTTATTTTTTTATAACAGTTCTTTTTCTTAATAGGATTATTCATCCTTCTAATATCAACAGCAATTAGACTCACCTCATGGTGTGTCATGCCAAGTCAATCTGGGACTGTCTGAGTGGGATGATCTTAGTCTTGTCTCAGTAACAAACTTTGACAACCAAAACAAAGCAGCGGGCATAATACACGAAGAGAATTAACAATAAAGGATCACAGATGACAAGAGCTACTTGAGCACTACGGTTGGCCCTGTCTATTCCCCCCAAATGAAAATAATGAAGTGGATGCATTCTGCCAGAGCCAGTGAGATCTGGGTCTTTGCAGGATAGTGCCTAGTATCACATTGTATTTTTAAGGAAAGGACTCATAAATTATAAAAAAGAAAAGACTCCTTAGACATCTGTGGAACATCAGCCATATTTTCAAAATTTAAATTTGTTCTGTAATCTTATTGGAAAACATTTGTATAGATCATAAGTAGATTCTCCTGGGCTTGGTAGTTCAACATATTGTAATTATGAGGAAAGATTTAGATTAGATGGTGATTTTTATAATCACTGGAAGACATTCCACTTTAAAAAAAATCCTTTTAGTCAACACATTTCAAAGGTGGGAAAATACTTACCCTTCACTTTATTTTAGAATGCTGAATTTGGAGTCAAGAGATCCTCAGTTTGAATATTGCCGCAGATGATTACTGGTTTTGTGATCTGGGAAAGTCCTTTAACCCCTGATCTTGTTTTCTCATTTTTAAAATGGGACTAATAATAGAAAGATATATCTTAATAAATTGGAGAGATTATGAATGAGGAAATAAAGCTTGCTTGTGATGCTGAGTAAGGCACAAATTCCACAAATTTTGAAGCTAAATACCAAAGACAATGATGTATATAAAGTGCTTTCCAAACCCTAAAGTGCTATGTGTGTTAGTTTTTATTATTACTATAGTTATTCAACTTCAGATATACCTTTATCTCCTATTATGTTGCTGTTCAGTCATTTTTCAGATGTGTTCAACTTTTAACAATCTTACTTAAGAGTTTTCTTAGCAAAGACACTAAGTGTGGTTTGCCATTTCCTTTTACAGCTCATTTTAAAGATAAGGAAATTGAGGTAAAAAGGGTTAACTGACTTGCCCAGAAAGTGTCTGAAGTCAGATTTGAACTCACTCAAGTAGATGAGGTTTTCTGGTTTCGGGGCTGGTATTCTATCCACTGGGCCACCTAGCTGCCTATCTCTTATGCTACTTTGAATTAAACCCCAACACCAGATCCTGGTGTGGCCAAATACTTTTTATTTTATTAAAAATAAAATCTTTTAGGGATTCAATTCCCGCTTAAGGCCCTATTATTTCTGAATAGGGTGTTTAGAACTGCTGGTTGAAATGTAAAATTTAGATAAGTCAGACAGTGCCTTCAAGGAGCTTACACTCAGTTTAGCAGTTATGTTATGACACCGGATTAGAGATTTGGAAGGAAGTTTGGCCTCAGTGAGTACATATAAATGACATGGAGGAAAACACTTAGAGAATGTTCAATTCCATTCAATCTTGGCTAAATGGATTTGACAGCATTAATAGCAGTTTCACTGGTCGTGAATAAATGCCAAATGCTACAACAAATTTCTGACTTGGGATGGGTCTAGATGCGTGCAAAAAAGAATAGGGTTCTTTGCCCTTTTTCTGCATGTCTACATTTATTAAGCCCACAATAATAGTGAAACCTTTCATGGACACAGAGCAGCTTTTGGTTTCACCATGGAAAAATGTAATAACATCTATCTACATGTGACACTGGATAAAGATTGTGGAATAGAATAGGCCCTGACCTTTAAGTATTTATCTAAGATATATGATAATGACATAGATGGATATTAAGGCTATGCAGCCAACCCAGACAAATTAAATGAGTTATTTATGTACATGAAAGCAAAGAATGAATTAAATAAGATATTTGCCAGTGTCGTGGAGGATGTTTTGTGTAGAGTCCAAGCAAAAGGAAGATTCCCTAATTAATTATAAGGTTTTCCACATGCTCCTATTTGCACATGATATTTTGCTAATTGCATTGGACCTTGGTATGCTTGGGAATCTTCCCAGTGAAATCTTTAACAATATGAAAAAACTTGGTCTAATGATCCCTCCTGGAAAAACCAAGTGAATGATTAAGGTATATTGCCAAACTACGACTTGTAGCTCAACTGATGGTCCATCAAATTAGTCCATTAACATCATTCTCTCTCCTGCTCTAATTAGTCCTTGGATATTCTGTCTCTACATTTGAAATATGTGTGTGTGTATATATGTATATATATCCCTGGGTATATATGTACGCATATTTATGTATATGTGGGTCTATCTATGCAAACACATGAATTATATACAGTATAGGATCAAAGCTCCAAGCCATTTTTCTAGCTTCATTATATATTACTCTCCTTCTCATACTCTATTGTTCTGCCAAACTGACCTTTTTGTTTCTCTCTCACAGCTGTTGTGCCTTCACGTGGGTCATTTCCCAAGTCTGGAGTGTTGCTCTCTCCTCACTTCCACCTCATAGAATTCTTCTTTCCCTTTATGACTGCACAACCTGATATATAAAATCTTTCTTGATTCTGCTGATCGCTAGTGGCCTCCCTCTCCAGTTATCTTCTATTTAATTGCCTTGAACTTATTTGTATTTATTTCTCATTATATTCAGTATATACTTATCTACATCCTCATTCATGTCTACTGCTTCGGACTTCCCAATAGAATGCAAATCCTTGTTGTGGTTGTTTAGTCATGTCTGATTATTTGTGACCCCATTTGGGATATTCTTTTTTTTTTTTAAGTTATTTATTTAATTAATTTAGAATATTTTTCCATGGTTACATGATCTATTTTCTTTCTCTCACCTCCTCCCTCTCCACTCGTATAGTCAATGAGCAATTCCACTGGGTTTTACATGTATCATTGTTCAAAACCTATTTCCAGGTCTTGATCAATGACATATGTAAAAGTCAGTGGAATTGCATGTTGGCTACGGGAGGGAAGGAATATGAATCATGTAACCAATTAAAAATTTTCATAATTAATCAATAAAATAAATAAAAACTATTTCCATATTATTAATATTTGCAATAAAGTAATCATTTAGAGTCTATATCCCTAATCATATCCCCCTCATTTGGGATATTCTTGGCAAAGATACTGGAATGATTTTCTATTTCTTTATCCAGCTCATTTGACATGTACTGGAATCCAAATCATCTAATCACAAATCTAGAACTGGAAGGGATGTTAGTGGTGGAGTCCATCCAACTCCATAATTTCAGAGTTGAGGAACTTAATTTCTGAAGAGTTTAAGTGACTTATCCAGGTTCACTCAGCTATTAAGGGTCTGAAGCAGGATTCATATGTTTCCTTTCTCCTCATTTTGTGCCCTAGGATGTCTCTGGTTAAGCCAGGTCTTTCCCTCCAGGAGTTAAAACCCAAAAAATAAAGGCACTGACTTTTTAGCATTTATTGCTGGATGTAACCTACTTGTGTTAAAAAAAAAAAAGACAAATAAGGAAGTTTGATTCTTCTGTAAAAACCTCAATCTCAAAAAAACAGTTATAACAGAAGTAGGAAAATACTAGGCTCAGATGTTCAGTTAACTGATACTTCTTTCTAGGAAACCAAAAATGTTAATATTAGAATGGCATAAGTAGAGAGGAATCCCTGGCTTATACTTATCTTTCATACAATGACGGCATGCTGAAAGGGTTCAAGGAGCTCCGGAGCAGGAGGCAATACAACTAAAGGACATAGCTCTTCTGGAATCAACAGCAGACTATCCAGAGGGAAATGAACAGATCAACGCTGAAAAGAATTTAGAGATGCAAACCTCTAAGGAGGGTTAGGATGACACATGAAAGAGTATTTTGAGATCTATAATGTTGGGGCTAGTTTCTAGGGAAAGAAAAATGTCATGGATCATGTTCCCATTATCTTCTCAATAGAGACCATTTGGAAAAGTGATAAAAAAAATTTTCCTTATATTTGGAGTTTTCTTTGTACACGTTGCTGCTTATATTCGGCAAAACATAATTAGAAGAAAAAAAACCAGCCAGTAGATAACTGAATTGTTCTACTTGCATCAGATCCTGTGATAAAGGCGAGAACAAACCTTTCCATGGCAACAGACACTGTATATCAAGCATGAACACTATCTATTACCCTTGAAGAAAGTATTAAAGTTTCAACAGACAAATTCCAAATAAAGTCCACAATTCCGTCATTTTAAAGTCTACTCCCCCATGAGCTCCAAAGAAGACAACATTGAAACCCAACTTGCCTCATCTTCTTGAAGCCCCTTTCTTGGCCTCTTCTCTTACGTGGCAAATCGATCAAACGTCAAATCTTCACAGATTTTGAGGGAAAATCACCCCCAAATAAAGGAAAAAAATCTAACAAAATGGCATAATTTAAAGGAGGCATAGGTTGACTGCCAGTGAATCGCTTCCAGAATGTTTTTTTTCTACATTGCTATGATATGGGTGGCATTACTGTTTCCCCATAAATCCTTGAGAGTGTTTCTACCATTTTCCATAAACACTGGCTAACAGGGCCATGGGGTCTTCTGCCACTAAATGGGCACTTCATGTATGGAAATAAGGCAGGCTACATGTGCAATAGCTTGGGATGTTTTCATAATTACACACTGAAAATACATACTACTTTGCAATTGGAAATAGGGGATACAGTGTGTGCAATTCTGGGCAATCTTGATTGCATATTGCAGATTGCAATTAGATTTTTCAAAACACTTAATTGTACAGTGTGGATACCTCCCCTTGCTTACTCCAATTAGGCAAGTAGCATTGCCTGGGGCCAGAGAGTAATCTACTCACTATTGTAACCAAGTGGGTAGGGAGAGTAAAAGCTGGCTGCAGAGTGAACATTGTGCCTTGTTTTTTAACATGCAGAACTGATGTCTTGTGGACTCCATTGATTATGCTTCCTGAGAGTGGAAGCTAATGACATGCTGTGAATATATGTACTGTACATAATCCCTATTCAGGTTTTAAACTGCGTTCTTCCTCCAAACTTCCATTCTAAAGAGTGAATGTTGGAAAGGGAAATGGATGGTCCCATTTTAAATTTCTTTCACTTTAGAATTTCTGATGCGAGTTAGGCATCTGTGTCTTTTGGGACTGTAAATTACATTTCAGTGTTTCTGTCTCTCTCTATATATTTTGAAATTAAGATGGTATGTAAAAATTATTCATAATTCACGTGGCTCTGGCCTCTCCGTTGGCTCTTAGCATGTGTGCTGTGTGCTATTCATTTTAATTGAAAATATTCTAAAAGCAAGATTGATGTGTTTTCTATCCCCCCAAAATAGAAACAGGTTCTGTGCTCATAATTGAACACTCAATGCCCCCTTTCCTTATTAACATGCCCTCTCTAATTTGTGCCTCTGTTTGCACAATATAAATGGCCTTTAACAGTCCTTCATTCATACAATGGTCTCTGTAACCCAAAGAAAATTAGTGGCAGGCTAAAACCTATTTTTACTGACACTGAGACAAAAATGCTAATTACTTTAAAATATTCTCAAGTGTATCTCTCTGGCATGTTTCCAGGCAAGACTCAAAACTTTTTTCCCTCTCTGTTTATTTAGTGGTTATGATGGAAATTATTTTATGTATTTTAATATATACTCATATGCACATTTACATTTAAAATCTTATATTTATATGTGAAAGCCTGGGTGTGGATTATTCGGAGGGATTTTCTTTCCTTCTGCACTTGGGTACATTTGCACAAGTTGCCTATTTAAAATTAATCATTTTTCTCTCAATTTTTGTTAATACATTTTGAGGTCTTTGAGGAAGAAATAAAAAAAAATTTGGATTTATTTTATCTAAGTATGTTAATTATCATTAAATATTAGTTCTTCTACTCCAGGTCATTTTTAAGTTTCTCTTTAATCATTTTTTTTCAAGCCCTTACTTTCTGCCTTTGTAACAATTCTAGGACAGGAGGGCAAAGGCTAGGCAAACAGGGTTAAATGACTTGTCCAGGGTCACACAGCGTCTGAAGTCACATTTGAACCCAGATTCTTCTGAATCCAGATGCGGTGCTTTATCCATTATACCACCTAACTGCCATCTCTCTAATAATTAAGAGTTTGTTTGTCCAAGTTATTACTCTGAGGGTACATTTTCTTAAAAAAGTTTAAAATAAAATCTCCATAGGATAAAAGATCAAACTCATTATGACCCACTTTAAAAAATTTATGAAAAGAGATTGCCGGAATTTATACACAGAGCTGAACATCTTTTTTTTTTTTTTTAATTCATTCATTCATTCTACAGTTGTTTATTGAATGTCTCTTATGAGCTGGGCACTGTGCCAGGCACTCTGGTGTATACAAAGAAGTATGACACATGATCCCAACCAGCAAGTAAGTGTAGAAGTATAGAGTCAACATAATTTTTAGGGAAACAAGATACACGTGAAAAGTTACATAATGATATTAAAGCTAAATAGTAAAATGAAGCAATAATATGAGAGCTATTACAAGATAGTATATGATTAAGAGCTTAATGAATTTCACTAAATAATTACTCTGAATTGAGGTCATATTTTTTATATGTATTTCTGGTACATTTCCAAATCTATATTCTAATTGATGTGCCTAATCCCTCCATCTGGGCTGGTCCCAAACTATCCTACACTTTTCGTCTCATGCAACTCCTGTTTTATCCTGAAATAAAATTTAAATGCATCCATTCCTAAAGATTGTTAACTGAAAAGCTACTAATTACCAATAGATCATAAATATACAAAGTGTTACATACTCTGTAATTTTAAATTTAATTTGTCCTTCTTAACTATATTTTGAGAATCAGCAAAATATAGTAGAAAGGACTCTTAATTTGAAGCCAGAAGACTTGGTCTGGAGTCCTGGTCCTACTATTTCTCAGTCATATGTGAAAAATTACTGCCCTCTCTGAGGATCAGTTTCCTATCTGCAAAATGGGGTTAAAAGACTTTCAATAGTACCTTATAGAGGGAGAGGATTAAATAAAATAATCTAGGACCATAGATTAAATAAGTTAACAGTTTATAGATAAACCAAAGATTTATTTATTTATTTAAAATATTTTTTTCCATGGTTCCATGGTTCATGTTCTCTCCCTCCTCTCTTCTCTTCCCCCTCCCCAGAGCAATTTCATTGGTTTATACATGCATTATCACAATACCTATCTCTATATTATTCATTTTTGGTTTAATTAATTCATTTATTTTAAAATATTTTTCCATAAATCAAAGATTTAGAGTTGGAAGATCTTAGCGGTCATTTTATTCAACTCTGTCATTTTATAGATGAGGAAAATGAGGGACCAAGAGATTAAGGGGCTTGTCCAAGGTCATAATAATAATAAAAATAACTAACAATTATATAGTATTTCAAGGTTTGCAAAGCATTTTACATATATTATCATATTTTATCTTCACAATAGTCCTGAGAGGCAAGGGGCATTATTATCCTTATTTCACAGGTGAGGAAACTAAGGCTTGGACATTAAGTGATTTGTCCAGGATCCTACCACTGATTTGTGAAACTGAATTTGAACTCTGGTCTTCCTGAATTGAAGTCTAGCTCCCTATCCACCGTACCACCTAGCTTACTGCTTCATACAAGTAATTAGAGGATTCGAACTCAGTTCTTCTCACTCCCAATTCAGCATTGTTTCCCTAGGATTGTGCAGCCTCAATGAAGCACTTTGTGAACCTCAAAAATAAACATGGATTCTCTCTCTCTCTCTCTCTCTCTCTCTCTCTCTCTCTCTCTCTGTCTGTCTCTCTCTCTCTTTTCACTTTCACCATCTTACAAGGTTGTTGTAGGGAAGATACTTTGTAAAGTATTATGTAAATGTCATTAATCTGACCATACAGCAAAGAATGCAATAAGTATCCTTGGGAAATGTCATCTGAGGAAAATGTACAACAAAGCATTATCGTTGACCAAAGTACCCCCAAATGCTTTTACACAGATCAGTAACTTCCATTTGCCAACACACAGCCTAAATTTAGATCCCCCCATTAGAAACCTAATTACAGTATTCTGAAAAGAGGCTTGTACACTTGACCACACCTCCAGACCCTCTCGCTTGTCTCTGTGCTCTCATTCAAGCCCATTGTATGTTTTTTTTCCCACTCGAAAGTGGTCCCTTTTAAAATGTTGTAATGCATATGAGATAATTGTACATCCAATTAGGCAAATGCTGACTAACATTACATGATTTGATATTCCCCAGTAGAAACCTGCCTGCCAAAATTAAAGAATTAAATGTATTAACTTGATTTACATCACACCTCTCTTCAATATTTCTATCAAAAGCTCAAATGAACTTGACAAACAAACAAAAAAGAAACACACAGAGAAAACCAACTATTTCCAAATCGACCCAGTCTATAATAGGAACTGTTCGAAGAAATATGGCTTACAAATAAACCAGAATAAGAAATATGAAATGGTCTGTTGGGTATTAGCACTCTGTTTAATACTTCAGAACCACAGTCTTACCAGAGTGGAAACTCCTTCCACTGAGAAGCACAACAATTTATTCATATTTTCTTGTTCTTTGTGATTCATCTATAATCTTCCCATAAATTCTCACTTGGGGAGCTATCCAATGTCCTGGAGACTATGAGAGGTTAAAAAAAAAGTTCTGTGAGTTCTAAGGTAGCACTTGGGTTGTCTATTTGTTGTCACTCATTTTTGCTATACAACTTCTTTTCCGGTGCTACATTTTGTGGATTATATGTTTTTCATACCACTTTTCAGACATAATTCATCATAGTAACAATGCCGATAGCCTTCATTGGTCCTTTGGGTCATCCACAGTTTAGACCCTGGAGACTGAGGTGTTCCATGATTCATAATTTTGTAGAATCACTAGTACAATACTGGGCTTAAAAAGATGTGTTTTTATGTCAGGGAGAAGCTTGGGATTTCTGAAAGTACTCTGCATTTTCCCAAATGAGAGATAACCTCCTCTCTTTCTCCCCATTTCTTTATTCTTTTTTTATTTTATTCTTTATTTTTTTAACTTTATTATTGCTTTAGAATTACTGGTGCACTTATATACCATGTCTCAATTATATGCATGCAAGAAAGCTGGAACCAGAATTCTTTAGATTAGGCAGCATAAGAAATTTATAAGGTTTTAGTGGAGAATCTTACACACAAATTGCCCAATTCTACCATTTCTAGGACTAGGGATTAAGTTAGGAGGAGAACTCATCATAAGTATTTGAGAATGGGGATCTTCTAATTCAAGCCTAAAATGTTCTTCTCTATATTTATTAGTAATATCACCATTGACAAGTTTGCCTGTTTTTTTTTTTTTAAGTCGTACAATATTAAATTCTGCAAACACTTGCTTTACAGAATGGAATAAACACTATTTTGGAATAAACAATAAATATCATCTTAGAGTGTGTCTCCCTGTGCGACCCACTTTGAGCAGCCCTGAGATATTTTTTACATCTGACAAATGTTGATTAAATACATGCAATTGATTTGCATCTATAACTCAGTCTAGGGAAAAGATTTACTCTTTGACTTAAAAAGCACCTTTCATTCTTTATTTCCTTTTCTGCTACCAATTATCTTGACCAGGAGTTTTCTAATTTGGGGTCCACAAACACCAAAGAGATCATGGAGAGATTTCATGGAATCTGTGAACTTGTATGGGGAAAATCAAATCTTTATTTTTTACCCTTATAACTTTTTCCACTTATTTGAAACCATTAAAAACTTAAAACCATTAAAAAAATTTTAAAGTCCATAGGTTTCACCAGACATCCAAAGAAAGTCCATGACACAAACAAGTTAAGGAACCCTAGACTCTGTCTCCATCTCTCATTCCTTAATACTGTGTAATATGGAGGGCTGCTGGATGGTTTAGTGGATTGAGAGCCAGGTCCAGAGGTCCTGGGTTCAATTCTGACCTCAGTCACTTCCTAACTATCTGACCCTGGGCAAATCACTTAACCCCCATTGTCTAGCCTTTACTGCTCTTTTGCCTTGAAATCAATACTAAATATTGATTCTAAGATATAAGGTAAGAGTTTAAAACTTTTTTTTTTAAATACCATGCGATATAACTCATCCTCAGAGCTCTACTGAAACTTTTCTCTCCAAGGAGCACTAATGATTGTCATCAAATCCAATAGCTTAAAAAAAAAGTGCTTATTATTCTCTTTCACTTCTATATGGAATTTAATAGTAGCACTAGTAATGATAAAATTAGATTTCTATAATCTGAAAATAACATGAGATAATATTTGTAAGGCACTTTGTAAACCTCAAAGTCTAAAGCATTACAGAGCAATGCTTTAAGGTTGATGAAATGCCTTACAAATATTATCTCGTTTTATTTCCACAACACCCCTGGAAGGTAGGAGGTGTTATTATCTCCATGTTACAGAGGAAGAAATGGAATCAAAGACTGAGACTTGCCCAACATAATATTTCTAGTGCCTGGGGCAGGATTTGAACTTAGCTCTTCTGACTCCAAGCCCAGTCAGTGTTCTCTTCACTGTGCCACCCCACTTTCTCATAGAGCATTCAAAAACTGACTACTCTCTCTTTGGTAATGTCTTCTTTCTTTTATGAAACTGAATTCCTATCATTCTCTTTATACTTCTTTGATTAATCTTTCTTTGTCTTTCCAATGGCTCCTCTTCTTTTTTTTTGCTAACCCTCTTTAAACCTGAATGCCCTGCAGTATTTTGTCCTTCTTTCTCTCTTCTCCATGTGTCCCATGACTACAGTAGATGACTCCAAAATCCTGACATCCCCCAGTCTTTCCTAGAGCTCCAGTCATATATTTCTAATTGAATCCTAGCTATTTTTACTTGTATGTTCTGCTGGTGCTTTAAACTCAATCTTCTTTAGAATTGACACCTTTCCCTGAAGACTTAACTTCTTTATTTCAGTTCATGGTACCACCATCTTCCCAGTTAATACATTTAAAATCTCAAAGTTATCATTAATTATGTACTTTCTTCTATTAAATTAGTCACCAAGTCCTGTCAGTTCTACCCTTGCAATTTCTCGTTTCCAACCCCGCCTTTCTTTCTACTACCCTAGTTCATCACTTCTTGCCTGAACTATTATAATAACTTCCTAACTGATTTTCCTGCTTCCACTCTCTTTGCTTTCAAGTTCATCCATCACAGAGATGCTTGAGCATTTTTTTAAAAAGCACTGCTCTGATCAAATCACCCCTCTACTCAAAAGCCTTTTGTGATTACCTTTTGCTTACTAGATATAATACAAACTATATTTTGGCATTCAAAGACCCTCAGAAATCTGACCACAATCAGCTTTTCCAGTTTTATATTAAACTTATCTCCTAAGCACACATTCCTTTCCAGACAAACTACTCATTATCCCCCATTATTATCCTACACTCTCCTATTTTTTATGCCTTTGATCTATTCCACATGCCTACAATATACTCCCCTCTTTACTTTTCCTATTCATCCTTTACCTGTTGAAATTCTTCTATTCAATCAAGACAAGTCAGGCACCACTGCCTCTGTGATGTTTTGCATATTGTTCCTCCCAGATCCTGAAAGTGAGCTCTTCCTCTTCAAATTTCTCATAGAACTTTATTGCATCTCTTTATTGTATTTCCCATATTCTTAATTTTTTTTAATTTTTAAAACTGTTTTCTTTTATATTGCATATAGAAACAATTTTTGATAATTTTTTCTGACATTTTATAACTCAGATTCTCTACCTTTTTCCCACCCCCTCACTGAGGTGGTAAATAGTCAGATATTATTTATACTTGTGCTTTCATGCAATACACATTTCCATATTGCTTATGCCATGATAGAAGACATATCACACATACAATAAAAAAAAACTTATGAAGGAAATAAAGTGGAAGATGGCATGCTTTAATCTGCAATCTTACTCCAGCAGTTTCTTCTTTAGCTATGGATAGCATTTTTCATCATGAATTCCTTTATGGGTATCTTGGAAAGTTGCTTTGCTGATAAGAATATAGTACTTCACAGTTGATCATTTTACATTATTTCTGTTACTGTATAGTGTTCTCCTGGTTCTGCTCACTTCACATTGTGCCAGTTCATATAAGTTTTTCCAGGCTTTTATCTACTCATCCTGTTTGTCATTTCTTATGGCAAAATAGTATTCCATTACAACCATAAACCTCAGCTTGTTCAGCCATTTCCCAACTGATAGACATTCCCTTAGTTTCCAGTTCTTTGCCTCTACAAAAAGAGCTGCTAAAACATTTTTGTAAGATAGGTCCTTTCTCCTTATCTATGACCTCTTTGGAATACAGACCCAGTAGTAGTATTTCTGGGTCAAAGGGTATGTAGATATATAGTTCTTTGGGTATGGTTCCACACTGCTCTCCAGAATAGTTGTAACAGTTCACAATTCCACCAATAATGTATCAGTATCCCAATTTTCCTACATCCCCTTCAACATTTGTGATTTTCTTTTTTGTAGTCAATCTCATAGGTATAAGGTGGTGCCTTAGAGTTA
This sequence comes from Gracilinanus agilis, assembly GCF_016433145.1. Taxonomy (NCBI): domain Eukaryota; kingdom Metazoa; phylum Chordata; class Mammalia; order Didelphimorphia; family Didelphidae; genus Gracilinanus; species Gracilinanus agilis. Next base: position 420,325,584 of record NC_058133.1, on the reverse strand, counting down.
ATTTACATTTCTCTAATCAATAGTGATTTGGAGCCTTTCGTTAGTATGTCTATAGATTTAATTTCTGCCTCTGAGAATATATCCTTTGACCATTTATCAGTTAGAAAATGCTTTGTATTTTTATAAATTTGACTCAGTTCTTTATAAGAGATTCTTGAAGCATTTTTTAGAATCATCAAAGAGTTGGAAGGTGATCACCTGTTCCATCTCATCATTTTACAGATGACAAAATACAGGTACAGAAAGACTCTGGACTTGCCTATAGCAGAACCAACGTTAGTAACTTTGTTGGAGACACTTGCTATAATTCCCTTCCCCATCCAATTTGTTGTTTTCCCTTCTAATCTTGGTTGTATTGGTTTTGTTTGCACAAAGCTTTTTAAATTTAATATGATCAAAACTATCAATTTCATTTTTTGTAATGTTATCTATGTCTTGTTTAGTCATAAATTCTTCCCTTATCCATAAGTATGACACATAAACTTTTCAGTGTTCCCCTAAATTGTTTATGATATCATCCTTTATTTCTATGGTATACATCTTACATTCTTTGTTAGAAGCAGCAAAGTGAGTCTGGAGTAAGGAAGACCTGAATTAAAATTCAACCTCAAAAACTTTTCTTGCCCTGTCATCCTGGGTGAATCATTTAATCTTTGTCTGCCTTGGGTTCCTCTTCTGTAAAATGGCATGAATACTGGATTGCAAGTCAGTAGGCTTGGGTATTAATCTTGGCTCTGCTAATGGCAAGTCACGTCTCTCTGAACCTATCTTTTGTCATCTGTAAAATGATGAGATTGACTGAATAGATAGTCACCCTTCCAACTAATTCTAAGACTTAAAAAAATACTTCAAGAATCTCTTATCATCTTGGTTGGTATTCCTTTCACTGACAGTTGCTTTCACAACCGGGAAACACATTAGTCTACTATCATAGCATATTATTATAGCAAAAACATTTACCACCTGGAGCAATGATCTAATGATTTACCTCTTCAAACCTAACCGAAATGTCCTCTGATTAAAAAAGATATACTCCTATCTCTGGGCTTATACTTAGTCTTTCTATCAGGGTCACCTCCATGATATGATGAGACTATAGAAAAGCTGAACTTTCTAGTGTAGTGAGTAGAGAGCTGGTCTAAAGCTGGGTTCAGATTCCATCTCTGACATACTAGCTGTGTGACCTTGGGCAAGTCACTTAAGCCCTCAGTGCCCAGCCAACTCTCCTAGATGGTATATTACAGAATAGTTGCTGATCAACAGGGCTCACAGGACACCAGGTCACCAACTGCCTCAATATTGGTCCTCAAAGGAGGACCTTGAATGATCTAATCATGTATTTTCCTTAAAGGATCTCTCTTTAAACACAAATATTATACCTCGTCTCATTTCTCAGTCTTTAGTATTCTACCACTCCAATGATTATGAACCTCTAGATGCCAACATACAAGTCCTTCCCGGTTCCTTAATCCCATCACCCTAAAATGTCCCACTTTAAATCTTCTTATCCTTTCTACTGTGCCCTGTGAAATATCTACTCTATAATTAACAAGCCGTATTTATTTTTTTTCTCCTTCCATCATCTGGCATTCCCTGAGACCTGGCTCACTCATGTCATCACTGCTTTCCTGACTACCTTTTCCTATACTGGTCACATTTTCTCTCAAACCCCCTAACTCACCAGCTGAAGTGGAGGAGTCAGAACTTTCCTCACCTTTTCCACTTCTAGAAACTCTTTCTACCATAATCTCTTCATAACCTTTCTTCCTTGGAGGTTCACAAAATCCATCATTTATCACCTGTCAACCTCCAGAATGTTCTCCTCCTTTCCTGAATAAGTTCAAGGCTGGTTCAAGTCATTTTATTCACTTTAGCTGTAGCCTTCTTGCCAAAGGACTTCACCATATACTTATGCTCCCTCCTTCTACTTTTCTTTCCTCTCTGTATCAGCTATATCCTTAGGTGTTTCACTTTTGTGTTCATGAGCCTCCAAACTCCCTTATTCGTTCATAATCATTTAGTATTAATTTCCCTCTCGTCCTTACCATTCCAACTCTATTTTTTATCCTTACTATGACATTCATTCCTTCAATTCTCTTCAAGGCCATTGCCTCCCCACCAATTATGCTCTTTTCTCTTCCCCTTCTCAATCTCCTTAGTGAGCCAGTTCAGTTCCACAGCATCTTCTCGTCTCAGACCACTCTGTCTTGTTATCCAGTTTCCAATCATAGCTTGTCAACCCAAACCTTTATTATTCTCACCATCTGATTCTTTTACTCCTCTTCTCATGCTACTGAATGGAACAAGAGCATACCAAGAAATCATTTTGACTGTGTCCCCTACAAATTTATATTATCTAATCTCAACTGGGTACTCACTGCAGTAAGGTAAACTTTCTATTGCTTCCTAATCACTTTGAGATCCCACTTTCTATGGCATATATTCCAAACTCTTTCATCCTTCCTTAATCCTTCTTTGGCATTGCCTCTCTGCACTCATTCGCTGAGAATCGCAACTAAACTTCACCAAAAAAAAAAAAATTATAGCCATTTGCAAAAGTTCCCTCTTTCCACTTTCTCAGCATCTTGTACTCAGACATCTCTCTCTATGATCTTTTCCTTCATTCCTGTCTAATTAAGGTCAAACCCTCAAAATACATCCTTTATTTCAAACTTTTCCCACTCCCTGATTTCTCTAGCAAATTATCTCTATTATCAGCTCTGGTTTCTCGGTCTGCTCAGTTTCCCTGATTGATTCCTCCATATAACCTCAGCTGCATACGGAAATGAATATATTCTTGAAGTTTTGGAGGCTTCACTTAAATATCTTTCTACCTACTGGTTCCTTCTTTGCTTTCTATAACCATATTCATAGCTTCCCTACCCTTTAAAAAGTCTTATTTGATTCTACCATCTCTGCTAGCTATCATCCTGTATCCCTCTTTCATTTAAAAAATTTCTTAAGAAAACTGTAGACAAGGGTTTTCTCCTTTCTCTCTTCTCACATTCTTTTAAGACCTTTGCAGTCTAGCATATCACTCAACAAAAACTAGACTTTCTGCATTTTCTGATATTCTGTTAACTGCCAAATATAATTGTCTTTTTCTTAATTCTCATCCTTCTTGAATTCACTATAGCATGTGACCAAGTTCATAACTTCCTAGAAACTTTTTACTCTTAAATTTTGATGAAATTGCTCTCTCTTGGTTCTTGTCCTACCAGTCCAATCACTCCTCAGTCTCCTCTGATGGTTACTTCTCCATGCCTCTCCCACTAACCATTCGTATCTCCCAAGGGATTCAAGGGTCTTTCTTTTCTTCTCTTTCTAAATCATCTCACTTGGTAATTTCATAAACTCTCATGGCTTCAATTATCATTGCTATGCTGAAGATTCTCCAATCTATTTTTTCCAGGTCTAACCTCTTCCCTGACCTCCAGTCTCATGCCCACAGCTGCCAAATGGACATCCTGTACTGGATATCTCATAAACATGTCAGATCCAACTCATTAATTCTTTCCTAAAATCCTTTTCTCTTCTGAAATTTCTTACTACAGTGGAAGGCATGACTATCTTTCCAGTTACCCAGGCTGCATTTTTGTGTCATCTTTGGCTCTTTACTTTCACTCACCCAACATACCCCACCTATTGCCAAGTTTCATCATTTTTACCTTCACAATATCTTTCATATACATCTCTCCAAAGTTCAGAGCGTCATCATTTCTTGCCTGGACTATTGTAATAGCCTCCTAATTGGTCTCTCCGCCTCATGTCTCTCTGTACTCCAATCCATAATCCACATAGTTGCCAAAGTGACTTTTTTTCCTAAAGGGGAAGTCTGTCTATATCATTTTCCTGCTCAGAAAAACCTAGTAAAATTCCTGTGACCTCTTTTCACATAATACTCCTTTTCTATACTTTGTGTTTTTTCACTGACTATCCTGTATGCCTGAAATGTTCTCCTTCCTCACCTACATCTACTAAATCCATTGACTTTTTTTCAATACATAAATCAAAGTACTCCTTTGCAGGAGGTCTTTTCTGCTCCTCTCCAACAATTGGTAATAACTTTCTTCTAAGATTTCCCTCTAAAATTTCCTCCCACCTATTTTATATATATTTTATATGTTTATAGTTATTTGCATATTGCCTTTTCCAATAGAATGTGAATTTGTTGAGGGTAGGAACATCTTTGCTTTTCTTTGTATCCCAAGTGAGTGCTTAGCACAATGCCTGGCACACAGTAAATATTTACTATGTGCTTGTTGACTGAGTAACTCAAATGTGCGCACACGCACACATACACGTTCTTATACACACAGTTATAAGAAAGTTTTTTTAATAGCATCTTTCAAATGTTCACATTTTTATGATTCAATGATTCCTTCTGCTTCATAAAAATAAAAAGACCTAAAAACATCAGTTGTATCTTTCTCTCAAAATAGTCTGATATCCTACTTATATATGTTATAATATTATACCAAATAAAATACAAGTCATTCCTTAATTCGTACCATAACGTAAGTAGTGCCAGCGTACAACCAAAGTCAAGAAAATAATTTTTATTAAAGCCTTCTGAATTATTCTAAATGACATTCCATATTTAATTTTACAATATCCCTGGACAAATCATCAAATACTTTAATAACTATACAAATATTAATATTTAATACAAGGGATCCTCTCAGTCACTGAATAATCATAACTCTGGATTGATAGGGTGCTAAATGGGAAAATCCTGTTTAGACAGTTGTAAATGAAGGGAGGTTTTTTTTTTTTTAATGAAACAAGTCTGATGGTCTTGTCATCATAAAACTGATAGATATTTGGCACAATTTATATCTTTGCTGAATAGAAGTTTGAGAATGGGAATGATTCTAACATAGATTAATCCCACCCCTCCACTCCCCACCCCTTATGCTGTGAATGAATAGTTCTTTTGGCCATTAACTGAATGATGTAGCAAACTATGGTGAACCTTATGACTTTATTTATTTATTTATTTTATGGACACACATTGATCTTGGCTTCTAACACTGTGGACCCTGCCACCTTGAGTATCATTGGTTTTTCTGAGTTATGGTTTTATGACATAACAAAGGAGGGAAAGCAAAAGAGAAGAATGGATTATTCTCACTTTAATCTTCTTTTTCAGTCTATCTATGAATCTATTTATCCATCTGGACAGAGGCATTCTATTTCTGGGGGAGTTTTTCAGCAAAGGATAAGTGATTTCAACCATCTTGTTTCAGTAACCTGGTAGTCCATATACTTCTCACAATAACAAGCATCTAGTTTGTTTTATAAAGTGCTTTGGGGACTACAGAGATAAGTGCCATATAAATAACTGCTCTAGCGGGATGAAGTAGAATGGAATCCTTTTTGTTCATCTAGATAGAACACCCACCAGTAAGTCGCAGGGATGTGGACGTAGACAGAGTTGCTATCAACACTGTTGAGAGTTAGCAGTGGGGTAATTTCCTATCTTGTTTTATATCCCATGGAGCTGACAGTGTGGAGTCGTTATCAATTTGGGATTCTTTATTCCCGAGGCCTCATTTCCAGTAGATATAGGTCACCTTGCAGAGGAAGAAGTTAAGGGAAAGAGAACTATCCTTTGTTTTGGGGAATTGGTTGCTTGCTTTTTGGTTTTCTTGCTGGAAACTTTTTTTTTCCCTAAGTCTCAATCACATTTAAATGGTTAGAGTTAAAAAAAAATTAAAAAGTTCATTGTATACAACACAAAAATGACTGGTGTGTATGTGTGTGTGTGTGTATGAATTATGCAGTCCCTAGCAGAATCAAAACCCCCACAAAGGTGACCAGGGCTTTGTTCCAAGTCACCAACATCATAAGGCACCATGTTGAGCATCATTCTTGTACCTTGTCCTAAAACCCAGCAGCCTTGGCTGCTACACAGTATGGCTTCAAGTTGACACTCCACTACCAATTTCTTAAGGCTTGCTTTCTTCTCCTCACTTTCAGCATCTTTAGGGTGTGGGGCTAGATTTCCTGGTAGATGGTTTATACCTTCTTCAGGCATTGGCTTGTCCTCTTATCTAGGGGAACTTGTGGTTTTCTTCTATCCTGCTCTCTCTCTCTCTCCCCTCTATCATAATATTGGTTGCTGGCTCCTTTTATTATTACATCAACTTAATATGCTCAGGGTGCAATAATTTTTTTTGTGGCTCTATCATCATAATCCCCCCCACCCCTACCCCATGAGATAAAGAAAAATTGTGGAATATATTAGGGGTTTAGAATAGAGTCAGTGAAACCCTACTCTTTTTTCTCCATCCCCTATAATCAGGGAACTACTTCTTTCATATAGATACAACCTTTAAGTCTTGAATATTTCTTCAGTTGTTTAATTCCATATCTGGAACTTCCCTCATTGACTAGGGATTTCTTTCCCTGGACCATCTAATTATGTCTGTGGTCTTCTCAACCTAGAATTTCCCTGTATAAGGCCTGTCCCCTTCTCTCAAGGGTAAGTTTCTTTTTTCTTTTTCTTTTTTTCAGAATATTTTTCCATGTTTCCATGATTCATATTCTTTCCCTCCCCTCCCCCAAACTGATGCACAATTAAGGATAAGTTTCTTATAAGAGCATATGTTTGTTTGGGCAGGTGGAGGCAGGCAGTCTTCGTTATTGACCTAGGGAAGGAAATTCCAAATTTTAGACTTGAAAACCATGTATTCCCCAATACCCTAAATTTTTTCAGCTCCTTTTAGTATTATGTTTTCTTCCAATAGCATATAAGCTCTTCAAGGGCAGGGACTACCTTTCTTTATTGCTCATAATTGCAACCTAATCTTTACCATAATGCCTGGCATAGAGTAAACATTTAGTAAATGCTCGTATTGTTCTTTCTTTCCTTTTAGGAGATCACCTTGGGGTTAAGCATTTGAAAGAGAGATATATTATTTTTCTTTGAGCAGAAATAGAGAGGCTTCAAAATGGGTAAGGTATAAAAGTATGCCTTGGACTGACGCAGATGCATCCCCCCTCATTTATTTGTTTCACTAGTAAACAAGGGTTGCTTGTGAACTTGGTGTCTTGTAGAGCAACAACAAAAACTTCAAATTCTCCTCTTTTTCCCTCTCTGAGTTTTATTTATTTTCATTCTGAACTGAAGAACAATAAAATGAGTATTTCCATATACAAATAGAATTGAAAATGAGGATAGCTGTATATGCGTGTGTGTTTATACATAAGAAACTGTGAATCTATTATATAGAATTGCTTTTCTTTTAAGTATATAATTAATTTAGCATTTAACTTTCAAAGCTCTCCTGCTTGTCTGTGCTTCCTTCTTGCCTTCCTTCTTTACTGTTCTATGCACTGAAAAACATTTCAAGGACTGCCTTTTCTTTTTTCCCTTTTTTTTTCTTGGCAACCTTATTTCTGGATTTAAGGGTCTTCCCCTTTAGGTTCCCCCTCATCAAAAAAGAAAAACAAAAGCCATGTAACAAATTAACAGTTAAGCAAAACAAATTCACACATTGTTTATAACCAAAAATGTGTCTCATTCTGTACTGAGCGCATAGCCTCTTTGTCAGGAGGTGGGTAACATGAAAAGCTCTTGGTTCTCAAGCAGACTGCTCCTGAGAGACTCTGGCATATGTCACATAGAAGGAGAAAGTTCCACAAACAACACCCTGGCCCCTCCACCCAGGTCTTGTTACACCTGGTTTCTCAAGAGCAGATTGCCTAGCCAATCTTAATAGTCCCGGAGGAACATCGGGCAAGAGGCTGTATTCCAGCTACCTTTGTCCTAATTTATTGAGGGCTTTAAAAGTTGAAAATAAAACTTTGAACTCAGCCCATCTGCACCTTTACAATTCAGGTGTGCTGCTTGCCTTCAGGGGCACCAAAGATCATTGAAATTAGGGTGACCAGGAATTTAGCAAGCAGGCTAACTGAAAAGCAAGTACAGACTAGACAGAGCTGCTTCCCTTTACTCTAATACCTTGGCAGGCACAGGACCAAAGTCCCTTGTTCTGCACTTGGTATGTCCTTTCCCAATGGATAGGACTTCCCCCGCCTAAAGGTCTTCCATCTGACCTCTTCTATGCCCTTCGAGAGATCAGAAAGGAATAGATCTCCTGGGCAAGCCTCAAGTAAGAAGAAAAGGAGGGAAGACAGCAGACAGAGAAAAAGAGGGAGAGAAGAACAAGAAAATACCTGGAGGACAAAAGCAGGAGCATGAAGGCTCAACCAGCTTAGGCATTCGTTAAATCTACTATTCTAAAATGTAGTATTCCTTGGAATACAACTAAGTGACAAGTAATAGGCGATATCAACAGCTACACTTGTAGAATGGGGGAGACACGGACACCAAGGGAGAGCTCATTTCTTAGCACTGCCTTCTGCGTGTGTAGACTGGTACCTTCTGCCTGTGTCTAACTGTTTACAATCAAAGAAGCACTTTGAAGTCATGGCCCATCACTTTTTGTGGTCTGGATCAAAACTCGCCTTGGGATAATTCCAACCTGTGGAATTTAATCACTCAGGACTTTAGACTGAATGGAAAGGCAGTTCTCCTCCATTCTCTGCTGCCTAGTATAGAGGTGGCAGTGTGTGGATTCTTGTTTATAAATAAACTGTGCTCCTTAGGAGTCTTCATCCTCTCGAGGTCTTCTTATTATCTTTAATCAGTTAGGATTGTAGATGGAATCATGAACTAAATTTACTCTTCACTAGCCCCTCCTACAACTAGGTAGTTAATTTGTGGCTGGAGAGAGATGTAGCATGACAATTTGTTCATTCATTCATATATCTGTATTTCTATTTATTCAATAAATGGAGGGAAGAAAGGAAAAAAAAACCACTAATTAAGCGACTATTGTTCCAGGCCCTATTCCAAGTGTTTTACATATATCTCATGTGATCCTTACAATTCTGGGAAGTAGATGCTATTTTACAGAGGAGAAAACTAAGACAGATAAATGGGACTTGCCCAGGGTCACACAACTGGGAAATATCTGAGGCCATATTTAAACTCAGGGGTTCCCATCTCCTACCCCAGGACATCACTTAGCTGCTTTAAGCTATGTAGAGATGGATGCAAAGTTCTCCTGGAGAACTTTGGGTGAGGCTGTCCTTGTATTTTTGCAGGGATTCCATGCATCCATCTCTACATAACAGTTATTATTTTATTTTAAACTTTTACCTTCTGTTAGGGGGGAGCTAGGTGGCTCAGTGGATTGAAAGCTAGAGAAAGGTTCAAAGCTGGCCCCAGATAACTTCATAGCGGTGTGACCCTGGGCAAGTCACTTAACCCTCATTGCCTAGCCCTTATCACTCCTCTGCCTTGGAACCAATACACAGTATTGATTCTAAGACAGGTGATAAAGTTTCTTTAAAAAATGTTTATTACATGCCTGGAGAATATAAAGACAAAAATAAAAAAAAGACCCTGCCCTTGGGAGACTTTTATTGTCTTGGAAAGATTCATTATAGTAAAGTGATAAATAAAAACAAATCACATACAAAGAAATATAAAATGATTCCAAAGGCACAGGAAGGGCAATTGAGAGAACTGGGATAGATTAAGGGTAGGAAATGGTGGCTGATCTAAAGCAATTATCTGAGGCTCTCCCTTGTCCTTATAGCCATGGCCACCTTGCCTTCTTCCTTAAATGCTATCTTACTGATGCAAGTTTTTGGTGATGTTTGAAATACATACAGTAGTAATTTTGTGGAATAGACGGACTTCTGTATGTGTAGATGATAAGAGAGTTTGTCAATGAAGTTCTATTTTTGGAGCTAAGGATGTTTTCTTTGTTAAGTGACTCTTGTAAAATGGAGAAGCTTTTTTTTTTTTTTTTGCAATATCAATAGTTAATCAACTCCAAATTGATGTGCTTTGTAATCTTATTTTTATATATTATTATCATATATTTCAAGACACATGATCTTTCCTATAATGGTCAATGACCAAGGGGAAGGATCCATATTCACCAGAATATTGATGGGTAGCAGAACTTTTTTTGTAGTGGCAAAGAACTGAAAACAAAGTAGATGCTCATCAAATGAAAAAATGGCAAAATAAGGTGGGGTATATGAATAAAATGGAATTATTACTGTGATATATAACATCCCACAGGTACAGCTAGGGCTAGGGCTTTACTGGGACAAATGTCATGAGCATCAGTCAGGCATTTGGGGAATTTGGGCCACTTGCTTTAGTTTTCTCTCATCCCAAGAGAAGACTAAGGAAACATCACTCTGGATTTGGGGTTGTGGGCCTGGAAGTATAAGAAAATGGAATAGAAGAAGGACTCAGGCTGACAGGAAATGTAGGCAAGACAGAAATCATTGCCATGGCTGGAGAAATGGGAAAGCAAGGCAGCAACTGTCCAATGAGGTGGAAAGCAACCAGGTTCTCTTCGGAGCAACCCGTGTCATCATCCAAGCCAGGCAGATGGAACTGCAGCAACCCAATTACACAAAGAGTCTGATGGTAGTAAACTCTCCCTTCCATCCCTCCTTCCATCTCTCCATCCCTTGACACTATAGATGAAGTTGAAAAAATTTCCCAATAAATTCTATTTTTCTATCCCCCTACTGTTGATGGTGCTTCCTAAGCCTGGTTCTTTTATAATTGCTGCCATGGTCTGTGAGCACATAAATACTTGTGATCAGAGTATGCATTAGGGATGGCCATTCCAGGTTTTATATTTCACAGACTATCTAGCTAGTTGGGACCCTAAGGTTCTGGGGTAGCAGGTTAAAATACCTCCCCTGGTGGTTGTTGAGTGACTGGCTAGCTTTATGATGGATCCTATAACTCTCCCAAACAAATCCTAAAATTGAAACCTTTAGGGCTGAAAGAGCTTCTAGAACTTCTAGGGTAGTAGAAGAATGAGCAGATTGGAAGCCTTTTGACTCTAAGGATGTGAGCTTCAAAATTTTTTTTTCCATAAAATTCTCCTCCGTATTGGAGACTGATTACTCTATGCTCTATGCCTGTTCATTGGGCCAGATTGGGTGAGAACTTGGGTGAAGAATGAAAGTGTGCTCCTGGCTTCTAGCTTTGAGAAAGAAGACGTGATTCTCAACCTTCTTCAAGTCCCTGAAGAGAGAGAAAGACAGGAAGAAGCTGACATAGAAGTCAGCACCTCAATCATATCCTTCTTCCTGGCTTACTTAGAGACTTCGGGGAATTTCCCCTTAGGTGAGATTTGGGACTCAAAGTTGATATATTTTGCTCCCAATGGTACATTCATTCACTTTGGTTATTGTCTGGTATATATTCTTATCTGTCGACTTTCTCTGAATTTTCTCTTTGCTTGGATGAATAGGCTTATTTGTCATTTGCCACGTGTGTTCATTGTAGAACTGCCATTTGGTGATATAATGCTCTGGGTACTCCTTCCCTGTTAAGCCATAGTGATCAGGAGCTAAGCTTGAACCTAGAAATTATTTCCTCTAGATTAATAATATTTAAGGGGATAGATACATGTACCAGTATTCTTTCCCTTTGGGCTAGCCATTGACCTAGACCTTTTGTTTCCCCTAAGACACCCAGGCTCACTACTTGTGTGTCCTTGGGAAAGGACATTTCTGTCTGAATATTTGGTCATCTATAAAATAGAGAGGTTAGACTAAATGACCAATAAGGTCTTTTCTACCTCTAAATTCCATGAGCCTATGGTTATCCCTTCAATTACTCACAATGATGTTTTAAACTAAAAAGTTTGGCTCCTGATGACTGTAACAACTCAAACAGTTCTTTCATTTTGGCATGAGTTCAGTGTTTTAAGTGTAAGGTGAAGTCCCATATTCTCAAAAGAGTTGGCAACTAGCATTGAAAATTCCCACTATAGCCTCTGATTGCTCAATGTTTCAACTTCATGAGTAAATAACCGAGATAGGATAAGACTGGAAGTAAGTTACATTATTTTTAAAGGTCAAGACTCTTAGAAATTTGGATTTTGAAGGTAGAAATAAGGCAAACAGGTTCTATACTAATGGCAGAATATACCATTAATTATACATTTTCCCAAGATGGGGACCAGAAATAGCAGCCTTGCCAAATTTAAGTATGAGAGCTATGTCAAATTCTGTGTCCTATTTCCCACCTGTCCTATTTTCAGGAGGTTCAAATCTCAGTTATGAAGAATGGTAATGGAAAAGAACTCAAAATACATCTCATCCCATTAAAGTCCTTTAGAAAAAGAGTGGATTTTAGCCATTAGGGTTTCAAGTCACTCAATTTTAACCAGTGCTAAGCACTAAAAATCAATAACATGATCATTTAATAATGCTCCAAGATCTGAGGATAGACCAGAAGAAAAGTTTAGGGCAAAATAAAAGGATTTCAGAATAGGTTGCTTTTTGTGACTGGTATTCTTTTCATTTGACTTAGATAACTATTAGTAGCTATGTGTTCCTCATTGCTGAAGAAGTTAGCCTGGAATTTAGCCAAGTACAATGTAAATTCATTTTTTTCCATCAGTCTTTTAAAAGAAGAAATAGGAGAGAATTTTGACAGGAGAAGAAAAAATAATTAGGAATCACTCTTTCTGAATACATGTGTTGAGATCTGTATGATAGGAAATCAAATATTTTAAGTCATAAGCTTCTATGTTGAATGTTAACTACTTTGCTATCTAAAGGAAAATAGATCTTGTGAAAATAATTCTCTTCCTCAAGGTTGGCTAATGCTAGCTGCTTTTCCGTATAATACCTTCTCATCGGATTTGAGACTGGACTACTGGTTCTCAAAGTTCAAAGAAAAGTTTTTGAAATAGATAAGAAAGTGTTCAACAGATACTAGGTTCAAACCTCATGGTCTCTAACAAAGACAAAGAACATCAGAGATCATCTAGAGCCATAATCCTTAAAATTTAATCTATTCACTTTGGTGATTCAAGCTAAAAATCTCCAGGTAATCTAAAGCTCTGGTCCAAAATGTGAGGGAAGAGGCTGTGATACTATTTAGATGAGGTTCCCAGAGAGGACCCATCACTGGGTCCAAAGAAGAAAGAACACTTTGGTAACTGCTCTGAACTCTACCCAGAGAATTGAATATAGTTTCAAAAAATGTTATATTCATACGTTAGAAGTATTACTGTTACAACTCAGTACTCATACCTTGTCCCATTGACCGTGCCTGTCAACCTAGCCTTCCCACCACATCCATAGTCCATCACTTTCCTACAGACAGGAGAAAGGCAGATATCATCATTACTTGTCATTGCATTGATCCATTATTGCCTGTAAGCTAAAAATATAAACATTCTCTCTGGCTTTTAAAGACTCTCACAACTTGACCACAACCGATTTTAAAAGACACCGATTGTACACTGCTTACCATCTAGGATCCACTTAAATTGGCCTTCTCTCTCTCTGTTCTTCACACATGGCACTTAATTACTCAATTCGGTGCCTTTGCACTGAGTGTCCTTTATGCCCAATATGTATTTTTTCCTCACCTCTGCTTCATGGAATCCTTCTCTTCCATCAAGGATCGGTTCCAGCATTGTCCTCTTTATGAAACTTTTCTGACCACCTCCCCCCAACTATTATTGCCTTCCTTTCCAAACTCTCTTGCCTTTAGTAACTTTGAATTTCTTGGGAATATATTTATCCACACTGTACTAAGACTTTTGGGGCACACAGTGTATGTACTTGTTAATTCCCACATTAGAATGTAAATTCCATATTAAGTAGGAATCCTTTGTACTTGTATTCCTGTTACATAGCATAGCTTCTGACACATGGTAGATGCTTAATAAATACTGGTTAACTGATCAATTTAGCTGAATTCTAATGCCATTTAGTGTTGAATGACTTTAATTATATATATTTATTTAATTGTCATTATATATATTGTCCTCCTGGTTCAAACAAGTTCCTCCAAATTTCCCAGAATTTTCTTTGTTATATCTCAAAACATAACAGTGTTCATTACATTCACATTTTATAATTTGTTCAGCATTACGAAATCAATAGGTGCTCACTTTATTTCTAATATTTTAGTACTACAAAAATATGCTGACATGAATATTTACATACAGACATCTTTCCTTTAACCTCTTTGTGGTAATATGCTTAGTTGTGGTAATGATGGGTCACAGGATGTGAACAATTTAATCACTTTTTTTGGTTGAGTTTCAATTTGTTTTTGAGAAAGAGTGTGTCAATTAGTGATTCTACCAACAATAAATTGATGTGCTTGTCTTTTACTAGGCAGAGTTTTCACAATGCCCTCTTGACAGGTTTGCGTGGATCAGAAGTGATACAGACGGATCCTTCCGTGTCTTGGTTGATGCTATTTGCAGGCATAGGAAAGAAAGAAGTGAAAGGAGAAGAGATGTAGGAAGTCTCATTGAAGGAGGTTCTATCTGGCATTCCCTCCCAACCCATGTTACCTAAAAATATGACAGGAATAAAGCAGGTTAGTATAGTGGTTTCAAAGGCTCTGCATATGATGGAAGGTTTTTGTTTTTATTTTAGTGGTGATAAAGAAGGACATATAGGGTAGGTGGTTTGAGAAGACATTAATTTTTATTTTTTTAATGGACAGAAATCTATTTTCTCTTCCCCCAACCCCCCAGCAAAACGAGGATGGGTGAGGAAAGAAAATAAAATTTGTTAAAAAATGTGTAGTTAAGCAAAACAAATTCCCTCAGTGGCCATGCCCAAAAAATAGATGTCCCTTTTCCATTGCCTCTGTTAAAAAAGCAGTGTGTTCCATCATTTGTCCTCTCAAATCTTGGATGGTTACTGTGTTGATTAAAACTCTTTTCACATTGCTAACAATCTAGCTTATCCTTCTACATGCAGAAAGGAATTCATTGAAAACATTCAGATTGGAGGTGATTTGTCTTTTGGCCATATTTTTCTAGGTAAAGAGTCTCTCCAATATCTTTTGAAACTTGTATAAATAATTCTTAGAGCCAGCCGCCACCATTTTTTTCTTTCCAATTTAAGTCCATTTTCACTATTATAACCTCTTCCAGGATAAAGTTCGCCAATGTCAATATGTCTTCATATAAATGAAGACAAAGATTGTCATTGACTCACCCTTCAACCGTCTTTTCTCTAGGCAAAATAAATGTTTCTCATAGTTCTGAATTTATATTTAGCCATATTTTTTTCTCTTTCCACTTTTCAATGGATATTTAGGATTATGGTCATCAAATAATTCAGAGTATAGCTCATTCCTTGTCTTCAAGTTGGAAAATGTGATTGATTTTAAATTAAACATAATTTTGGTAGACATACAGCAATAACAGATGAAGTAAACCTCCTTCCTCTTCTCTTCCCTTTCTCTTCCAGTACATTTGGGATGGTGATACACAGAAAGGATTCATGCACAAAAAGTATTGATTCCAGACTGGTGGAGCAAGTAAGAGAGAACATGAAGGTGTGAAATTAGACAGTGGCCAGAGTAGCTTGGGATATACCATGTGAGAGAGATAGAGAGAGACCATGGAGAAGACAGAGAGCAGAACCAAGAGAACATTATATAATCGGCAACAGAAATATTGTTTGAAGAATAATTTGTGCATGTCCACCTCCAGAGAAAGAACCGTTAAGTAGAAATAAGCAGGACATAGTTTTATCTATATACATATCTTTTTGCCAAATGGTGCCTTTTCTAATGGGGAAAGAAGATGGAGTTAGTGAGTTACCTGGGTGTTTTAATATAACAAATAAATAAGTTTTAATTTAAAAAAAGACTGAACTAGGTCTTATTCGTCAAGGGTTAGGGTTTGACAACTAGGTTATATAATGATGAATCTTAGATCTGCCCTTTATTGTTTGTGTGACCTTAGGCAAATCAAATCATTTTTTTGGATTCTAGTTTCATCATTTATAAAATGAGAGGGTTGGACTCAGTGATCTCTGAGTCCCCTTTCAGCTATAAATCTGTGATCCTATGATTCTTTTAGGTATATTTTTCTCTTTTGACAGCTGTTAAAAACCACATATTGGGATAAAGTATTTAGAACTATACCTTGCTTTGTATGACCCACTCTTAAATCAAGATTTTAAAAAAGAATGAAGCCTATTCAGTCACAGTACTTTCACTAAAATATTTTTATGTTAAAACAATTTTGAGTAGTATTGCTCATTTTATCTTCATCCCATTCTTTCTTGTGTCTATTTTTGTATATATTTATCATATTTATAATATAGTCATTCAATTATACATGTATATATGGGCAACTAAGTAGCAGAGTGGAGAGGCCTAGACCCAGGAAGGTTCATCTTCCTGAGTTCAAATCTGGACACAGACACTTACTAGATATGTGATTCTGGGCAAGTCGCTTAATCCTGTTTGCCTCAGTTTCCTCATCTATAAAAATGAGCTAGAGAAGGAAATGGCAAACCACTTAAGTATCTATGCCAAGAAAACTCCAAATGAGGTCTCAGAGTCAGACACAACAAAAAAAGACTGAACAACAACATGTGTATATTTTGTAAATATATACATATATTTTGAGTGTGTTCAAAAAATTTTTTTTGATTGATAGATAAGAGAAGTTTGAAAACTGCTGCTATCCAGAGTGGTCCGTGGCCCTGCCCTCAAGGAACTTAGTGTTTAACTAAGACAGACACATGGCAAGTGAAAATATGAATAATTATCAGTTTGGCTACCCCTTCCATGAATCTTCTCACTCTCCTCCCCCACATCATTTGTCCTGGGTAATTCTCCATATTTTTTCCATCAGTCTTCCCATTGAAGATGTACTACTCCTTTGTTACATAGAGGTTTTTGCTGAATGGGGCAGAAAAAAAATTCTTTGATGTGCAACTTAATCAAATCAATAAGAGAAAATCACCAGATAAAAATGCCTGAGGAGAGACATGGGTGGTTCGGAGAGGACTGGAGGGAGTCCGGTCTCCTTCAGAGGCAAAAGGCTTAAGGTGGAGATGGGAGCAAGTCACTGTTGTTCATTTACATGTGATCGGTTTTAAGGTTTTAACTGAAACACAGTTCAGACAACAGTTTAGGAAATATAGGATGATTATAGAAACAAAAACTGACTGGAGGTGAGCTCAGCTGATAGGCAACCTTTACAGATGATGAATGCAGCTGTTTTGATTGGAGGAGAGCCTCAAAGTGGCTTAGAGTTGGTTGGAGGAAAGGAGAATCCTCCTGAGTGAAGTGTTGATTGGGCTTACTGCTCCTTAGCACCATTTACAGCCTGCCTCAGAGAGGGGAAAATTTCTCAAGAGTTTGCCTTGGTTGCCCTTTTTGTCCTCCTTGGCTTGAGAGGGAGAAACAAAAAAGTGAAAGCCAGGCTTTGCATTTGCTTTGCTGTGAGTGGTGTTGATTGGAGAAGAAGCATTGCTTTGATGAGGCTCCAAGAGAATAAACATGATTCTCAGCTTTTTGAAGAATTGGCTGGGGGAAAGCTTGGATGTCCAGTTTGAAAGAGGGGAAACCCCTCAGGGGCTTGGCAATGTTGACCTTTACTGCCCTCTATGGTTTGAGAGGGGGAAACCCCTCATCATACATTGAGAGTAGAACTAATTAGCTTGGCGAATTTCAGGTTCCAGTATATAACACTGATATGTTTTTGCTAAACAAGCATAACACTCACTTAACTATGTGCTAAAACAGCTTGACACCGCTTTAGCAGCCCAAGAGTAGCAGAGAAGAGGCTTTGCCCAACAAGCGAGCTCTGAGGACCAGAAAGGGAGGAGATACCAGAGAAGGGGTTTTGCCAAGCAGGGGGTGCAGGCTGCTCTTTAATGAGACCATGACATCAAGGCTCGAAGTCCAAACTTGTGAGTTGCCTAGGTATATGGTTTTACTTATTCATGAGCCTTTCTGTTCGGTTTCTATAAGCATATGGCCACTCTTCTTCATTGATGCTGCTTGGTTTGGTGAAAGAGTATGACAGGGAGTTATTTGTGGACTGTTTTCATGATACCTGCTTTGTCTTCTATTGGGATACACTATAACTATTTTTGCTTTTGCCTCAGAGTTTAGTCATTATTTTATGTTTAAGATTTTGTACAAATGGAAAGTGCACCACTGGGGGCTCAGGGAGCTACATCTCTCAGAAAGATTATCACAAGGATCCTGAGAGGTGAATAGTAGTTTTTATGGAGATATGATTTAACATTCCATAGTGAATGTGGATTGGGTGAATAAGCTAACCCCAGGTAGGGGAGAGAGAGAGGGAAAGAGAGAGACAGAGACAGAGACAGACAGACAAACAGAAACAGAGAGACAGAGTGAGATAGAAAGAGTGAGAGAGTGAGAGAGACAGAGGAAGAGAGACAGAAAGACAGACAGAGAGACAGAAAGAGACAGAGAGACAGAGTGAGACAGAAAGAGTGAGAGAGAGACAGACAGACAGAGGGAGAGAGAAAGAGAGACAGACAGAAAAAGAGAGGGGGGGGAGAGAGAAAGACAGAGACAGAGACAGAAAAAGACAGAGACAGAGAGACAGAAAGAGTGAGAGAATGTGAGAGACAGACAGACATAGGGAGAGAGAAAGATAGACAAAGACAGAAAGAGACATAGAGACAGAGACAGAAAGAGTGAGAGAATGTGAGAGACAGACAGACAGACAGACGGAAAGAGACAGAAAGATAGAGGGAAAGAGAGGGAGGGAAGAAAGGAGAGGGAGAGAGAAAGAGAGAGAGAGAGAGAGAGAGAGAGAGAGAGAGAGAGAGAGAGATTGAGAAGGGCCATTATCTTTCATTCTTATTGAATAATCAGCACACTTTCTTTTCTAGAAGGTCCTCCCCAATGTCTTACAAAACTCAGATGTCATTCACTATAGGCAGTATGTTACAATCTCCTTATCTGCACCATGAATCTTTCCTTTGGCCTTTGTGTCCTACTTATCATTTTGATTCTTCTGAGATCATGATGTTCTGTGATACACAGCCACATTGCATCACGGAGAGGATATGATAAAGAGATAAGTTTTGGTGATATTGAGCAGCTTTGGATGATAGAAATCATCTCCAAATTTCACAAATATGATCTAAGCTGACCTCTTTCTGCTTGTTCTGGGCCAAAACACTGTTCATATTCAGGTGTGTGTTAGTAAAGATCTGGTCTCTCATAGCTTACTAGGTTTTGTAGCTTTCATTTATCCCTCAAAAATAAGGAACTAGAGCAGGGCTTTGGTATGGGAAAACTCTTATAAAGAGACCACAAAAAGAAAGGAAAATCACCAAGAAAGGAAGAGGAAGAGGATTTCCCCCCAAAGGGCTGGTGGGCAGGGGAAGTAGCATGGGAAAAGATAAAAGCAGCTGAGAACATTTTTTTAAATGGTAGTTTCTCCTCCCCAAGCCCACGGGGAGAAGTGATAGCCAAAGAATAATACAGTAAGGTACAATACTATTTTTATTTGGGCTATTCACTTGGGCAGCTAGCACACTGGTTTAAAAGCAGATTTGTTGTGGAGGAAATGTGAAGGACTAATGGTCTGCCCTGTTTTGGGTGGGTATTCCCTGTCTGAGATTGTTCATTCTCTCTGTGAAAGTCTAGATTTTACTGACTTAATTCTATTTCTCATAAACTTCTGGGGCAGATACTTCTGTCCATTCTTTTGTGCATTAGAATATGATGTATGGCCTGGGGATCAACATAGGATACAGTGACTTTTCCTATTGCAGATCTGGGATTCCATTCTCCAAGGCTTTAAAGACTCTTTTTTCTCTTACTGGGACCATACTTATGACACATTCTTAAGTTCCATATCTAAATTCTCAAAGGCAGAATTACTGCAAGCCTGGACCTTTCATTCAGTCTGCCCCCATCAAATTATGAGCCTAACTTTTTGTTTCACCAAAACTCAGGTGCTGACTCAGGTGCTGACTCACAAAGAATGGTGGGGCTTTGGGGATCCATGGTGACACCAAGCATTACATATAGATAGACTAACAACTGTCTATCAGCTGAGAATTATAGCCTGGACAACATGGATTTTTTCTCCTGTTTTTCCTACCCCTGCAGTGTGGTGTATATTGCTAGATGGATTTTTTTTTATTCTTGTGGATTTCAATGAGTTTTTCTGGTGTTCTAGGTTATTATACAATTATTGTGATGATTAAACCTTAACATATAGAGGTAGATTTGATTTTAATTTTAAAAACTGGCCTATCTTGTTTTAACACAGCAAACATCTCAAAAAATGCCCTCTATGATGGAGGTTCTCCATCAAGGATCCATGAATTTTGCTTAAAAAATATTTGGATAATTTAGAAATACTTCATTATAATTAGTTTCCTTTGTAATCCTATATATTTTATCTTTTTTTTTTTTTAATAGCATTATTCTGAGAAAGGGTCCAGGAATCCATAACACAAAAAGGGTTAAAGATCCCTTCTCTTTAACAAATCCCTCTATAAAGTACATTCTTGAAAACAGTTGAAAAAAGCTGCTTAGCACTGTGATTACAATTGACAGGCATATCTTTGTCTGCTTTTGTAATTTATCTTTTGTTAATACCCAGGAATGATGTATATTACGATGATTTAGTATCAACATTGGGATGTGTACTTGACTTGAGTTTTGTTGCCTTTTGGTCTTGTCTTCACTTACATTATTATAGTTATTATATACTGTAATATTCTTTTGACTTGGCTTTATTTACTCTATAATTTTATATATATCTTACGATGTTTCTCCTAATCCTTTATATTTTTCATTCCTTATAGTACAATAATATTTCAATACTGCATATACCAGTTTGTTCAACCCTTCCCCACACAGTTTTCTTACAGCTTTTTTTGCTCTTTTAGATTATGCAGATATAAAGTTTTGTACAAATGAGATTATTTTAAAAATATTGAAATCTTTTGCTTATACACCACTTACACTTCCTATTTTGTCAAAAAAGTGGACAAAGAACAGTTGAACAAAACAAACCAACATACTGAAAAAGGCTGCCATTATATGCAGCATTACATGCCCATAGTACACGTCACCAAAGAAGTGAAGGAAGATAACTGGTCACAACTCTTCTTTAGCCAATCTAGGTTACTGTAATTTTGCTGCACTGAGTTTCAATGGCTTTGTTCTTGTTTTTATTTCCATTTCCATTGCAGTCACTGTATATTTTGTTTTCCTGGTTATGCTTACTTTATTTTCACATTTTGTCCTACTGCTTCTCTATATTCAGCATTTTCCAACTTTTACCATCTTTGCCAATTCGATGAGTATAAGGGGATAATTCAAAGTTGTTTTAATTTGCTTTTCTCATATTAATGATTTAGAACTTTTTTGAGATGTTGATCGTTCAGATTTCTACTTTTAAAAACAATTAGTTTACAACTTGACCATTTATATATTAGGAAATGGCTCAATCTTATAGAATTTTATGTCAATTACCTATTGTTTTTAGTTATCAGACTTTTATCACAGATGTTTAAGGGAAATTTCCACTGAATTTGTATGTTCTTATTCTAGTGGCATTGATTGTTTATTTGTGCAAAATCTTTCTAATTTTTCAGTATTGTGATGATTCTGTTTTGCCTTTCAAAATCATTAGCTAATAATTCTTTCCCTAGCCATACTTGGGCTATTATATATATATATATATATATATATATGTATATATATATATATATATTTCTCAAACTTTTTAATGCTATTTTTATGTGAAATTCTTTTATCCATTTGTAGAATCTAGATATGGAACATGAGCAATCTGAACAAATCTTTTTTCAAGCTACTATTCAGTTTTCTCATCAGTTCTTTTCAAATAAAATGTTCCTCCTTAAGGAGATCACGTTCTTGGGTTTATTAAACAATATACTGCTACTATGAATATTAAAATTTCTCCAATTATTTTAATCTTCTTTTATGACTATGAAAATTATGTCTTATGTATTTTCTTGGTAGGTAAACTCCCAGATACTTAATGAATTTTCTTCTTATTTTAAATGGTGGTTTTCTTTCAGTTTCTTCTTCCCAGCTAATGCTATTCTGACAGTTCTCTACTTTATCTGTCCCTGGTCTGGGTTTTAGAACCATATTTTTTTTCATTGTGGGAGTTTGATAAAAATACTTTCTTTCCTTCTTAATTTTTTTTATTATATACTAGTAACCACCACCATCAACAAAAATAATTTAACTAAACAAATGCATAAAAAAGTTATGTGCAAAACCCCAAACTCCACATTGTTTAGAATTTGTTTAAAATATGTAAATTATATATGTATGCAAATATAGATATCTGCTTTTGAGTTTGGATTTGTTTTATTTGCATACTTCTTTCTCTTGATTTTGTGGCTATTTTTAAAATTGTAATCATTCTTGTTCTCTTCTCTTCTCTTCTCTTTTTTCCTCTTCAAATATTTCCAATATTTGTCATTCTAATAACATAACAACCCATTACATTGAAATATTATAATCTATTTAGCCATTTCTCACATTTCATTGCATTTGTGTTATTTCCTGCTATTTTGCCATAACAAAGCTTCCATGAATATTTTCATACATAAACAGCTTTTTACCCTATCAATAATGCTTTTAGGGCCTACCCTTAAAAATGGGATCACTAGATCAATAAGCATGAACAGCTTTACAGCTCTTAATGTATATTTCCATCTCATTTTCTAAAAAAAAAAAAAATCACAGCTGCTCTAGCAATATAATATTAGATCTGTTTCTTGATGTTCTTATCAACATTTAATTTAATCACTTTAGCTCTCAGGTAATATATATCACCAGAAGCACATTTTGCTAGATCAGTCCTTAGGCAGCTGAGACAATCTGTTGCCAAGACCATACTCTTTCTAAAACAAATCTTTCCAACTTAGTCATACCCAGTGGAATTTTTGTTCCAATGCTACTACCCCTCAGGGATGCATGAATACCTCCATAGTATGATAAATGTTGAAGTAAGACTTTTGCAGAATATTTCTTCTCTCTAAGTCATTATTATCTCACCAGAAACTACATTTGGATTATGCATATTCTCAGGTTTAGCTGTGCTACTAATGTATGCAGGGGTGTGGGGGCTTTCCAGATATCAGATTTCACTTACCTAAGGCTCTCTTCATCTCCTTACCTTCTTTCTTATTCATTTTTGCTTAGATTTTATCAAGTTTGGAGAGGGAAAACTAAAGTCCATTATTATTACTATTTTGTGATCTATTTCCATCTGTATGTCATTTAGTTTTTCCTTTTAAAACCTGGGTATTATAAAACTTGGTATGAACAAGTCCAATATTGATAATGCTTCATTATTCATAGTAGCCCATCCCCAACATAATATAGTTACCTTGTTCTTCCCCTATAATTATATCCAATTTAGTCCCAACTGTGTCAGAGATCATCAGCTAAGACTTAGGATATTCTGCTCCAGATTCTAACCTTCACTCTATGTTTGTCTCTCATTTTCACTGTATTTCTTATAGACCACACATCGTCAGGTCTTGGTTTTTGATACTTTTTACTATCCATTTTCTTCCCATGTGTGAATTCATCCCAATATATTCAATGTCATAGTCACTGGTTGTGCATTTCTATCTACTCCATTCCTCCTCACTGTTTGTCCCCTACTTCCTTTCTTTTTGTCATATCCCTCTCCAGGTATTCAATTTCCTTTGACCAACATCTCCTATTCACACTCCTTACTAAAAATCCTCTCTTAACCCTTGCTCTCCAATTTCAAAATTGACCCACCTTTCTGAAGGTCACTCCATTATCCTAAGCCCTTTACATTTTTAATTCTTATTCTATCCACCCTTCCCCAAATCCCTTCTTTATTTTCTAACTGTGCTCTCCTACTTCTTGATTCACTTATCTCCTCACCTTACTCTGCTACCCCTTAATATGTACTCCCCTATAGGTATCTCTCTTTCCCTCCCTTTTCTTATCCTCTTGTACTCTTTTCTTATTCCCTCCATCCCTCAAGGAGACCCCCAGTCCCTCCATTATCCCTTCTCCCTTCCCTCCTGTTTCTCTGTATATTAAGAACATTTTTACCCTATTGTTCTCTCTTTATCCCAGGTCTGTTGAAAGTTGGGTTCTTGTACTCCCAGTCCCTCCACCCTCTTCTTTCCTCCACAGCAGTTCCTCCAATCATTCCTCTTCCATATGAGATAGCCATTCCATTCTGTATCTTCCCAGTCTATTCCACTACCATTTATGCTCATTCAAATACATTCCTTAAGCCTCAAGTCTTCCATCCATTCCAGCCCCTTCAAAATACTCAGGCAATGATATTGTTTCCAAGGGCTATAGATGACATTTTCCCATACCAGCATCAAAAAATTTGACTTTTTGGGTTGTTTATGAATAGTTTTTCATTTCCTTTATATGTTTTAGATTTATGTTATATATCAAATTTTCTGCTGAGTTCCGGGTTTTCTCCCAGGAATAGTTGAAGCTCCTTTATTATTTTTTCCCTTTTATAATTATGCTCACCTTTGCTGCATATGTTATTCTTGGTTATAAGCCCAGATCTTTTGCTCTGTGAAATGCTATATTCCATGTCCTGCATTCTTTTAATGTTGTGGTTGCTAAGTCTTGTGTTATTCTGATTGTAGTTCCACAGTACTTAAATTATTATTTTCTTTTTTGTAGTATTTTTTCCCTTAACCCGGACTATGGAATTTAGTAATGATGTTCCTGTGCATTTTTATTTTGGGGACTCTTTTAGGTGTTTCCTTTAATCATTGTCTTGCTTGTGTCTTGAAACAACCTCATCACAGTTTCTAACCCTCATATATCAACATTCCCCTAAATCAGTGATGGGCAAACTTTTTAAAGAGGGGGCCAAAGGAAAGGAAATCCTTATTTGTCAGTCTGTTTCTAAGGCAACTCTTTCGAAGTTTTAATGTATTGTATCCTACTCATTGTATTTGTCAGATTAGAAATAATGTTGTGTGGCTGGATAGAACATTTCAGGGTCCCCCACCCCCTGTATCTGGCCCATGGGGCCATAGTTTGCCCATCACTGCCCTAAACTCTCTTCCTATTCCTAGATTCTTGGATTCAACATTTGCTTATATAATCTTTTTTTTTTTTAAATCTTCCATCTTAGAATTAATACAATGTATTGGTTCTATGGCAGAAAATTGGGTAAGGACTAAGCAATGGAGGTTAAGTGACTTGTCCAGAGTCATACAGATAGAACGTGTCTGAGGCCATATTTGAACCCAGGATCTCTAGTCTCTAGGCCTGATTCTCAATTCAGTGAGCCACATAACTGTCTCTTACTTATGTAATCTCAAAAACAAAACAAAACAAAACTCTCTTGCTCAATTCAAATAATCATATGGTTGATGATTATCACCTCCCCAATATACTCCCAAGCACAGCCTAGCCCCTGGCCTAGTTGTCTACATTTGTTTGAATAATCTTTATCTGTGATATTTTCATTTAATTTTTCCTCTGAGCTTTTGGTTACAATGTTACAATGCCATTTGGTACATGTATTTTTAAAATAGATTTTTTTCCCCTTATGTATGGTGTTTTAAAAGATAATTTTTTTTGTCTCTTGAGAGTATCAGTTTTTACTGTTTCTTTTCTAAATCATAACTTTTACTTTTTTCTCATTTAACAGAAGCATAAGTTTTTTTCTATTCCCTTCATTTTTATTATCCTAAGTTTCTATTTTTTGCATGTACTTTACAGAAAATCATTCAGTTTTTTTTTCTAATCCATTTTGCAACTTTCTTTCATTTTATGGGTAGGTTAAATCCATTACCCCTCAAAGTTATAATTGCTAAATTTGTTTCTGTCTTTATCTGCTTCCACTACTCTCTTCTCAATCTCTTCTTAATTTCTTATAATCTAGCTTTTAAATTTATCATTTTTACTAATTTACCAACAATCTCTTAGTTGCCATATCCAATCACTTTTTTTCCAATCCTCATTTCCCCTGACCTTTCTGTAGCCTTTGACACTGTTGATTACTCTCTCCTCTTTGATATTCTCTTCTCTTTAGGTTTCAGGGATTTACTCTCTTGTTTTTCCTTCTATTTATCTCATCACTCCTTCTCTGTCTCCTTTGCTAGATACTCTTTAAGATCATGTCCTCTAACCATTCGTGTCCCTCAGAGTTCTGTCCTGTACCCTCTTTCACTTAGTGATTTCATCAGCTCCCAGTGGATTTAATTATCATCCTATGCTGATGATTCTCAAATGTATATATCCTGTTCCAAATTCTCTGTTGTCCTTCAATCTTATATCTCCAATTGCCATTTTAGACTGGATATTCAAAGAAGAATTCATCATTTTTATCCATAAACATCTCCATTTCCTACCTTTCCTATTATTATAGAAGGCAACATCACCTTCCACAGGCCCTTAGGCTCACAACCTAGAAGTCATCCTGGATTCCTCATTGTTTTTCATATCTCCCCTTTCACCCTCCTAATCCAGTCTGTTCCTTATTGATTTCAACATCTCTTGTATATACTTCCTTTTTTTTTTTTTTTTGACACTACCATCACTTTAGTTCAGTCACTCAACACCTCACACCTGGAGAATTACAATAGTCTGCTGGAGGGTTTGTTGGCTTCAAATCTCTCACCTTTTTAATTCATCCTCCACTCATTTGCTGAAATGTTTTTCCTAAAGTGCAGGTCTGATAAGGTCACTTTTTTATTTAATAAATTTCAGTGCTTATTTATGCCCTCCAGGATCAAGTACAAAATACTCTTTGGCATTCAAAGCCCTTCATAAACTTAGCCCTTCATAAACTTGCCCCTTCCTACTTTTCCATTAAGATACTCTGGCTGTCCTTGATGCCCCAAATACTTTCCCTCCTTTGCTTTGTCTACTGACCTCCCTGGCTTCCTTTAAATTTCAAATAAAACCCTACTTTCTAAAGGAAACCTTCTCAAACCTCTTAATTCTAGTGCTTTCCCTTTATTAGTTATTTCCTACTTATCTTGTATATAGCTTGCTTTGCATATTTTTATAAGTTGCCTCCCCATTAGACTGTAAGTTCCTTGATGGCAGGAACTGTCTTTTGCCTCTTTTTTTGTATACTCAGTGCCTGGAACATTAATTGATTGACTTTTGCATTACCTTAAGAAATAAGTGGAAGGTAATGTTAAGCTTGTTTTGCTTGACACATTCTGAGCCCAGATTCTACTTTCATCTATAACCCACTCCTGTTCCTATCTTCATCCCAGCTTGGACTTACGTTCCTGATTTTACATTTACTGTCTGTCTTTTTTATAATTCCCTTAAGAGAAGTATATGGTTCAATAGCAATCCTTCCTTCAACATCTACCTACTTATTTACTTGAGATATTTTTATTCTCTGGTGCTCCAATTTCAAGAAATATCAATTCACTTTTTTTTTCTCACACCATACCCTCTTTGATAATTCTAGTATTTTGCTTCTGACTGAGCCTCCATCAGTGGGACCAGTTCCTCAAACTCCTGGCCTTTGTTTTTTCAATGACTTTCAGATAAGATGAGACTTCCTAAGAAATAATTCTCTCCTCTCCTACTTAGAGCATATGAGTATTTGGAGTCAATAATGGAGTTAATTTGGTGGCAATAAAGGAGTCAAATGTCTCCTTTAGTGCTATATGGACTTGTTAATCTTGTTATATTTCTTTTGTTTGCTGTCTGTATGCCAAAAGGTCTATTCATTTCTAGACTTCTTAGGAGGAATGATTGAAAGTCTGTGATCCTGTTAAAGATTTATATTTTTTTCATGAAATGATGAATTAAGTTTTGTAAAATGTGTTATTTTTTGTAGAATATATCATTCTGTGGTAGAAACTGATTTCCTTTGCTTTTTAATATATCATATTTCCAGGTACCTTGAAAATTTATTTTTGGTTCAAATTGCTTTTTGTTATATGAATTGCTTCTTCCTAGCTGCTTACAAGAATTTTTCTTCATTATTGAAGGTCTGGCACAATATATTTAGGTAAATTAAATGTTGTTCACCTTCCTGCTGGTATCTTATGGATTTTATCACTGAACTTTAATAGCTGTTTCCCATACTTATAGGCAAATTTTGGGGCACAATTTCTTGAAATATAGCATTCAGATCCTTTGTTTAATAATATTTTTTTCTCATGAGGCCAATACTTTTTATATTGTAACACCAAGATCTGTCTTTAAGGTCAGGTTTTATGGTATGTAGTGACATCAAGTATTCTTTAAGTTATTGTCTTTTGATTCTCATTTTAATATTTTTCTTCAAACATTGCAATTTTGAGTTCTTTCTTTGCCTTTCTTCCTTTTGATTGCTTTATAAAAATTTTTTTTAAACCCTTAATTTCGGTGTATTGTCTCATAGGTGGAAGAGTGGTAAGGGTGGGCAATGGGGGTCAAGTGACTTGCCCAGGGTCACACAGCTGGGAAGTGGCTGAGGCTGGGTTTGAACTTAGGACCTCCTGTCTCTAGGCCTGACTCTCACTCCACTGAGCTACCCAGCTGCCCCTGCTTTATAAAAATTTTGCAAGTCCACATACTAAACAATCTATGCTTTTTTTTTTTTTTTACTTTTCACATACTTCTTTTAAAGATCTAATTTCCAACCATAAATATTTCTTTAATGTTCTTATTGAATACTTAAATCATTCTGGAAATTTAGCAGTTTCATTCTCTCTTGTAAGGATTTACCTGTCATCATAATATTGTTTTGTGTATCCTTTTATTATATTTGGTACATTTAATATTGTATTGATCTGAATGAAATATGATCATTTCTATCAACTCCACTTCTACTCCTATGTATACCTCAAACATCATCTTTCTCCCTCTAACCAAGGGAGAGAGGTG
The DNA here is from genome assembly GCF_016433145.1 of Gracilinanus agilis. Classification (NCBI taxonomy): domain Eukaryota; kingdom Metazoa; phylum Chordata; class Mammalia; order Didelphimorphia; family Didelphidae; genus Gracilinanus; species Gracilinanus agilis. Next base: position 420,296,885 of record NC_058133.1, on the reverse strand, counting down.
GAGAATAGTTCTGCACTTGATTCTATATCTTTTCATCTCTTTTGTGAAATCTTGTTCTACTACAACTCTCCCCTTTTACTATTAATTTTTATTGGTTTCACTGCTCCAGTTGAAAAACATACTAAGGTCTACCTATTCTAACAAGAGTTGGACATTAACCCCAGTCTCACTCAAGTTGCTATTTTTTCTCATTCTTACCTTTCACTGTTAAAATTCTGAGAATACACTATAATTACTACTTCCTTCTACTATTAATTCCTCAAGCCCTTGTAATTTGGCTTCTCTCTCTCTTTTTTTAAAAACTCTTACCTTCTGTCTTAGAATTGATATTAAGTACTGGTTCTAAAGCAGAAGACCAGTAAGGGCTAGGCAATAAGAGTTAAGTGACCTGCTGAGGGTCACACAACTAAGAAGTGTCTGTGGTCATAATTTGAATCCAGAACCTCTGGTTTCTGGCTTGCTCTCTATCCACTTAGCTACCTAGATGCCCCTAAGTTTCTCTTCTGATCATTCAACTCAGATAACTCTTTCCACATAACTAATTATTAACAAATCTAATAGCTTCTGCTTTTTTAAGTCCAAATGCCCTTGACTTCTCTGCATTATCTAAATTGTTAAGTATTCACTCCATATTTCTGCCTCTTTTGCTAATTCCTCCTTTTTTTCCTACTCCTTAAACTTGCATGCCCCCAAATTTTTGTCTTTGGATCAATTCTCTCTCTACAGTCTCTCCTTTATTGAGTTGATTATAATTTCATTTTCTTTAATACCTAGATATCTACATTTCAATATGCTGCTGACATTATGAAGTTAATATATCAAACTAAACCAATCATTTTTATCTACTTATGCTAACTTTTGTCTTTCTAGTTATTCAGGATTGAAACCTTTCATTCTCTTTAAGATTTCTCCCTTCTAATTTTTCCATGTTCATTCAGCTCCAAAAAATATATATTAGTTGGAATTAGAGATTTAGGAGTTCTAATTAAGATGACAGCAGGAGAGACAGTGGATAGAGCATCAGACCTGGAGATAGAAGAACCTTGATTCATATGTGGCCTCAGACACTTCCTAGCTGTATGACCCTAGACAAGTCACTTATCCCCAATTGCCTAGCCCTAATCTCTCTTCTGCCTAAGAACTAATATTTGCTATTGATTTTAAGACAGAAGGTAAAGAGTTTTTATTTTTTTAAAAAGATGGCCACTAGATAGGATTGAAAGGAACCTTGCTTCTCTATCCATATTCTCTGACAATGTTTTAAAAATGGCACCAGATTGAAATCCACTTTATAAGTACAATATTGAAGAATCATGGCTAAACAGCAGTTGTTTTGTTAAAGATCTGGGGTTTTAAAAATTACACAAGGTCAGTATAATTAAATGATATCATGTGGCAGCCAAAAAAGCTAATATAACCTTGAGCTGTATTAAGAGAAGCATAGCTTCTAGGAATAGAGAGGTGATAGTCTCACTGTACCCTGTTCTTGTTAGCCATCACCTAGAGTAATATGTTCCATTTTGGGTATCACAATTTAAAAAGGTTATTGATAATCTGGAGAATGTCTCAAGAAGGGATACCTAGATAGTGAAGGGTCTTCAAGCCATGTCATATGTGGAACAGTTGAAGGAATAGTCACATTTAGCCTGGAGAAGATTCAAGGGAAATATTAGAGCAATCTTCAATTATTGGAAGGACTCTCATGCTGAGGAAGGACTAGACTTGTTCTGTTTGTCTCCAAAGGAAAGAACTAGGAGCAATCAGTGGAAACTATAAAAAAGGTCAAGTTAGGATTAATGGTTGGGAAAACTTTCTAACAGTTAGAACTGTCCAAAAGTACAATGGATTGTCTATTTTTTTTTTAAACCCGTATCTTCCATCTTGGAACCAATACTGTGTATTGGTTACAAGGCAGAGAGTGGTAAGGGCTAGGCAATAGGGGTTAAGTGACCTGCCCAGGGTCACACAGCTAGGAAGTGTCTGAGACTAGATTTGAACCCAGGACAGACCTCCCATCTCTGGGCCTGACTCTCAATCCACTGAGCCACTTAGCTGCCTCCAATAATGGATTGTCTACATATGGTGAGATCTTTTCTCTTGATCAAGCAGATGCTGGCTGACTACTTTTCTGCTACGTGAGAGTGGGTATTCCATTTCTTCAAACATTCCCAGGGATGTCATATAAAATGGGGAATCAGACTTGGGTGTGCATAGATCCAGGAGCAATGGTGGAAGAGTGCAGAATCAATGGTTCTATGGTACAAAGTGTAGCTCTAATATAAGGAAAAAAATCTCCTAACAATTAGTTATTCAAAAAGGGAATGAACTTCAGAAGATCAAGTGAAGACTGGATTTTTGTCAGATATGATGTAGAATGTTTTTTTTTTTGTTCAAGTAGGGGTTGGATTTGATGACTTTGAGGTCCCTTTGTCAAGTTGTCTTTGATAGTTTGTGATTCTATGTATATTGAAATGATCTCCTTAGCAGCTCTTTCTCCCTCTGGCATCTTGGCTTCCTGATCTGTCTTCAACATACCTGCTATTGTAATATTCTCAAGTTGCTACTCTGATCACTTTACTTATTTACCCTTTTTTACTTATATTAATTATACTTATATTAATATTTGCTTATATTACCTTTAGTGTCCCTCTATTACCTACAGACTAAAGAACAAGTTCCTTATCCTTGCATTCAAAGACCTCCAAAGAATGTGATCTCTCCTCCATAATATGACTCCAACTTACCTTGATTTTTTCTAAAACCATTTCCCTTTATGAATTCTGTTTCTGCTTGCTAGAGCACTCTCTGTTCTCTTTGCTCATGATATTGTCTATGCCTGAGTACCCTTCTCACCCCCATCTCTACCTTTTGAAATCTTTCCCCCCAAAAAACCAATTCAGGTATTACTATTATCATAAAATCTTTCCTGTCTCCATCTCTTTCCCCAAAAGGGAGTGATTTCTCCTCAATTTTTTTTAAACTCTTACCTTCCATCTTAGAATCAACACTGTTTATTGGATCCAAGGTAGAAGAGTGGTAAAGGTAACACAATGGGAGATAAGTGACTTGCCCAGGGTCACACAGCTAGGAAGTGTCTGAGGCCAGGTTCGAACCCAGGACCTCCTGTCTTTAGGCTTGGCTCTCAATCTACTGAGCCATCTAGCTGTCCCCCTTCTCTCCTCAATTTCTCATGGTTTTTTTCCTTTCCTTTGTACTTAACCTTTCTTTTTAATAACAGCAGTGTGTGCATGTATTTACCTTTATTATTAGATTGAAAATTTCATGAAAGCAAGGTATATTTAACAACTAGCTCTCCAGAAAAAAAGTTTGTATTACACAGTTAAATTTAATCTTCATAATTAGTATTTTCCCATCATTTTATTAAGTCTAAACAATCAATGAAACAATAAATCAAACACTGATTTGTCATATTTACTGATTCCCTAGCTAAATGCTTACACTATAAATTTAACATTTGGCTTTCCTAAGATGGTTTGAACTGGCTCCAGAACACCCTTGGATATATTCAGATTCACTTTGCACAGAGTCTTGTACTGAATAGAAATAGAATACATTTCAAAAAATTTGAATAAAATAAAAAGAATCAGTGAAAATAAAAGTATGACCAGACAAAGACAACAAGGATAGGAGGGATCTGTAAATCATGGTATAAAGGAGATAGTTGAAGGAATTGCAGAAGTTTAATTTGGAGAAAATAGGTAATGGGGGAAGGTAAAATTTCATAAAAATAATCTTCTGCTCTAGAAGGCAGATCAAGGATAGATGAGTAGAAGATACAGACTGTCATGCCTTGTCTTTTTGTTGATGCCGTTGAGTTGTTTTAGGTATGTCTGATTCTTCATGACCCTATTTGAGGTTTTCTTGAAAAAGATGCTGGAGTGATTTGCCCTTTCTTTCTCTAGGCCATTTTATAGATGAGAAAACTGAGGCAAGTATGGTTAAGTGACTTTCCCAAGGTCACCCAGCAACTATGTGTCTAAGGCCAGATTTGAATTCAGGAAGATGAGTCTTCCTAACTCCAGACCTGGTACTTTATCCACTGGGTCACCTTGCTGCCCCTTCTTGTCTTTATATAATTTCAGCTATCAAAGCTCTTTCTATTTGACCCTTAATCTGAAGCCTGAAGACAGGAAGACCAGAGTTTTGAATCTTGCTTCAGTCCCTTCCTAGCTATGTGACCTTGGGCAAGTCACTTAACTCTGTTTGCCTTAGTTTCCTCATCTCTACAATGAGCTAGAGAAGGAAATAGCAAACCCCTCAAGTGTCTTTGCCAAGAAAACCACAAATGTAGTTACAAAGAATTGGACATGATTGAAATGACCCAATGGCAACAATATCCAAGGACTGAGCCAATTTTGGTCTCTAGGTAAGTCAGCCTTAGCACTGGTTCTGTTCTGGCCTTGAATTCTGATTTTAGTGACACAATTTTCAGTGTCCCTTATGACAAAACCCCTGCTTTTGCCTTTGTATTTCTAATAATTGGATCTCCTCTAATTCCTCTTAGTTGTGTTCCTGTCCAATGCTCAATTTCAAACGGGACTGGAATCCTCTTCTGGAACCATAGTCCCTTTGTTTAGCTTCCCGCTACTTGCTGCCAGACCTCCTTCATCTTAACCATCTGCCTGTTTGGTTCATTGACTATTGTCTCCTGTCAGATTTTCCTGATGTGGACCTTCTGAACTTCCCATTGCCTGCTGTTGTGACTATTATCTTTGCCCACCTGCGCCTCAGTGGGTCTTTCTAATCTCCAAATGCTGATCATCCTTTTCCATCCTTTGTCCCTCCATCTATCAAGCTCCTGTTATGACACCCAATTCTATAAAGCTTCAGACTCATGGATACTTAAATAGTGGGAGACAAATAGCTTATTTACAGTGAAGTTGAAATGAATTCATTTTAAATTAGTCACAGGATACCAAGTAGCACATAGGATGAAAAGAGATGCAATATGTACAAAAATATTATATCATGATTTCTCTTAACTGTAATAACTACTTTGACCTCTACTTTTGTCCCATAAGCTAAATAGCTTAGTAATGTTACTAAGAGTGTCAATGTCTCAACCAGTTTTCTCAAATTTGTTTGTCTGATTCCTTCTTATCTCTCAGGATAGCCAGCTTTTTAGGGAGTCCATGATATTATTTTGATGTTTAAATTCCATATTCCTGCAAAGACTCTGAATTGCTCCTCTAGAGCAACATTTTTTTTTCAGAACAGTAGCTTGTTGTAATAAGTAAAGTGATGAACTTGCATCCAGGAAGTCCTGGAGTCAACTCCTAGTTCTTATTGTTGGTGGTGGTGATGGTCCTTTGTTCAGAAGAGGACCAACGATATCATGGGGTGATGTCTTGACTTGCTTGTGAATTGGATTTAAGTGAGGCAGATTTGCACAAAATTGTCAGATTCACTCAATCTTCTAGAGGCAGGGCAGAAATCGAATTGACTAACAATGGCCAAAGATGCCACGGATGACTTTGGTGTCTTTGATGTCTGACCGATATCTCTTTATGGCTATGAGCAAGCCACTTAGTCTCTCTTCCTTGGCTTCCTCATCTGTCCAATGTACTTGTACCTGTTGAATAGAGTCTTTAAAAACCAAACCCTTACCTTCTGTTTTAGAATGGATATTGAAGTATCTAGGCAACTGGGGCTAAGTAACTTGCCCACAGTCACACACAAAAACCTGAGATCAGATTTGAGCCCAGGATCTCCCATCTCCACTATTCTACCTAGCTGCTCCCCTTTTTTCCCATAGAATCTTTTTTTTTTTTTTACAATTCTTACTATTTGTTCTCTGACATTTTCCAATCCATGAATTGAGTCTTAAATGAAATAAGCTATGTAAGATGATTATAAACCTTAAAGTGATGTACAAATGCTAGTTGTTATTTTGTTCCTCTCTTGTCTTCTCTAGAGGAAATGTGATGTCATTGTCTGCCCCAGAAGTTTTCAATGAACAACTCCCCCATTCTGTCTCTGAGTGAATGAATCACCAACATGACCTTTTTTAAGGAAGCCAGACTATTTTACAACATGATTTTGTTTTACATATATAAGTATATGGAAGACAAACAGATTTGTCTTTCTAAGTAAGACTCATTCACTCAGTGTTTCAGAGGGAGGCATAAATCAGTGTGGGCTGAAGTGATCAGGAATGGTCTTATGGAGAAGAGGATCATAAGAGATGAGTAGAATTTAGAAAGATGAAAAGGATTTAGGGCACTCAAGGAAGAGAAAGGGTGTGAGCAAAGGTGTCTATATGGACATGGAGCATTCAACATATAATGAGTAGGACAATCTGTTTGGAGTGGAGGATCTTAATGAATATATGGTAGTTAAGACTTTGCAGTGATGTTGTGATTTTTGTTTTATTTTCCTTTTGTTTTTAAACCCTAATGTTCTGTTTTACTATTAATTCTAAGATAGAAAAATGTCAAGGGCTTCACAATAAGGGTTAAATGACTTGTCTAGGGTCACACAGCTAGGAAGTATCTGAGGCCAGATTTGATCTCAGATCCTTTCACTCCAGACCAGGTGCCCCATCCACTGGGTTACCCTAACTGCCTGTGGATTTCTTTTCCAATCTAATCATAAGGTAGTGAAACTAGACTGGTTAAGGAAGAAAAACAGGAAATTCATTCAATTGTTTTTTAAAATCATGTTCAGTTCCTTATGACCCCATTTGAGGTTTTCTTGGCAAAGATACTGGAGGGGTCTGCCATTTCATTCTCCAGTCTGTTTTTACAGAGGAGGTAATTGAGGCAAACATGGTTAAGTGATTTTTCCCAGGGTCACACAGCTAATAAGTGTCTGAGGCCAGATTTGAGTTCATGAAAATGAATCTTCTTGACTACAGGCCTAGTACTTTATCTCCTTAAAAAAGTCTAACCAGAAGTTGAAAAACTAAATAGGATTTTGGATTCATTTTTGCCTATTTCAAATAAAATGCTCATAAGCGATTTCAAAAAATGAATCTGAATATGATAAATATGGTAGAAGAATATCACATAAAACTAATTTTAGAAACAATGTCTTCTTAGAATTAAGGAAAATACATCATCATTTTCATCTTTTCTTGTGTCGAAGTTTAATTCTTCAGACGATTTCTTCATGATGCCCAAACGATCCCTTCATACTGTGTTATTAATAGAGAGTAAGATAGCCTTTTATAAGTCACCTGGTCTCAAAACCACTATTTCAATACTTACTTTTTTTTCTTTTATAAGGCACTAAGTCACTAAATAACTATTTCAATACCTACTTTTTTTTTTTATTTTAAACCCTTAACTTCTGTGTATTGACTTATAGGTGGAAGAGTGGTAAGGGTGGGCAATGGGGATCAAGTGACTTGCCCAGGGTCACACAGCTGGGAAGTGTCTGAGGTCGGATTTGAACCTAGGACCTCCCGTCTCTAGGCCTGACTCTCAATCCACTGAGCTACCCAGCTGCCCCTCAATACCTACTTTTTGTTCTTCTTTTGCTTCAATATCATCTGGTCCTTAAATACAGGCATAAATAAATAGGACTTTGTCGAATCAGACAATGCCTTTGAATTTTTAAAATTCTATAATCTAGCTTCTGCATGGCCAAGTCTCAAGTTCAAAGAGCAATATTTAGTTATTGTTGTGGAAAACATTCCATTCCTGTTATCACTATTATACTAACAACATCTTATGCACTTAATTGTATTTAAAAACCAAATTCTATTCTGTCTATATTCATAGTCTAGGCTCTTTGACACCCGTCTTGTATCATGTAGAAAGGATAACACTTTTTTAGACCCGCCCCAGATCAGTGGCACTGCCTCAATAGCTATGTCCAAAAAAAAAAAAAAAAACCTCAAAAAAACAAACTTAAAAAGATAAATGTAATCATTTCTTTCTTTTGACCTGTTGTTTTTTTCTATTATATCAGCTGTCAACTCCAGCCCTAAGCAGCTCAGAACACATGGGACATATATATCATTATTATGTAGAAAAATCTACATATCTCAGTTTTCCCCATATTCTCCAGTGGTAGAGGAAGTACCTCATCAGGATCACCCTACACTCATGAAACTGAAGGTCTGGTTAAAAAAAAAAAGCAAATTAATATAATAGAATCTTCTAACATTGATGATGATCAGTAAGGACAAATTTTAGAGGGTACAGATTAACACCTTCTGGGTAAATGCACTTATTATATATATTAAATATTTAACATTAACATAAGACGGTGAATAATCAGCTGAACCAGAAGCAGAAAGGGAATGAAAACCGTTTGGTGCCACATCAATTTTCACTGTATGTAAAATGTGTAAAGTTTCACATTCTGAGCATAGGATGAGTAGTGGAAGATGCCAGTTCTCCCCAGTGGACTCGGAGGAATGGAAGTGAGCAGTATTTTATGAAAGTTATCCAGGAGCCTCCATAGGAGGAATTGAGGGAAGCTGTATGCAGATTGTAGCATACCGGGGCAGCTGGGTAGCTCAGTGGATTGAGAGCCAGGCTTAGAGACAGGAGGTCCTAGGTTAAATTTGATCTCAGACACTTCCCCACTGTGTGACCCTGGGCAAGTCACTTGACCCCCATTGCCTACCCTTACCACTCTTCTGTCGTAGAACCAATACACAGTATTGACTCCAGGACGGAAGGTAAGGGTTTAAAAAAAAAAAAAAAAAAGATTGTAGCATACTACTGTTTACTTTATTTCTTCCATAAATTTTTCTCTGGTGTAAGTGGTAAGTGTCTACTTTCGCAATATGACAAACATGGAAAAATTAATTGCATGATAACATATGTACAACTGATATAATATGACCTGACTTCTTGGGGAGAGGGAAAAGGTGGGAGGGAAGGAGAAAACATGGATCACAAAATGTCAGAAAATGATTATTAAAAATTGTATCCACATGTAATCAGGAAAAAATAAAAATAAAAATAATAAAAAAGAAAGCTAGAATGAAATAATGGTGGGCCCATCAGATGTGTGTGTGTGTGTGTGTATGTGTTTACTGTCTCAGAGAGTTGTTTGGGAGAAGAGATTAAGTGTTTGTCTAAGGTCACTGGAATATGTGAATAAAGATCTTCATGACTCCAAGGCTCACCTTCTATCCACTCTGCTGCTGTTCTTTTAGTTCTTTTTACCTCTGAAACTTACTAAGTTTTCCCACTCAAATTTGCCTTTGAATTTCTTATTAACTTTTCTTCATTATTTAGATCTATGGCTTTCCCATGAAATGTTAGATTTTTCCCAGGCTGCTGCCTTCTTGGATAGATAACATGCAATATGTTCTCTTCATATGGAGAGGGTGGAGGAGAATTTATTTGAATTTCAACTGAGAGATTTATTTGGAAGTTATTTCATGTAAATGGGGTTTTTCCCTCAATTTGAGTGTTTTCCACAATATCTCAAAATAATAACCACCACCAACTGCAAGCAAACAATAGCAATGCATATAATTTTTTCCTTAGACATGCTGACTTATCTTTTACTCTTACAACATGCTTGTTCTGGAAATAAACTCATTTCCCAAGCCTCAAGTTACCTGTCTCCTTTTTTCTCAAATGATCTCTACTCTGACCACTTCAGCCTTATGCCTGAAAGTAGGAACAGTATGGCTACATTCCTTGGGTGAATAATATTATCACCCTGGAAGATCATGATGCCCCTAAGGTCCTATTTTCTGATTGACCAGTTCTTCCCTGAAACTTCATTTTAAAGAAAGTGGCTAGGATAGCCAGGCTCACTCCTCCATTCTTCTCCAGGCTTGGCTTCTGACTTGACCTCTCTCTCCTCTTTTTCCCTCTCCCCGCATTCTACGGGTTCTTTAATATGTTGTTTTCTCCCATTAGAAAGTAAGCTCCGTTCTTTTTTGCTTGTATCTGAATTACCAGCACTTAGCATAATTCCTGGCATTTAGTAAGCACTTAATAAATGGTTCTTGACAATATCCAATAGTTTATCTTTCCAACTCTGGAAGCTGGTCAGGTCATTTTTGTTAGTGCTGTGATGCTGATGCTAGGTCCATGTTGGAGAACCTATGGCACAAGTGCCAGAGGGGCCCGCTCTCCTCTCCCTCTCTACCCTGCCTGAGGACATTTTTCTCATCACCCACCTCTCTGCCCAGCAGCCCAATGGGAGCGCTTCCTCCCTCTTCCGTCTGGGGTAAGGAGGCAGCTCACATGCAGTTTCTGGGTTGCAGTTTGGGCACGTAGCCTCTAAAAGATTCACCATCACTACGCTGGGTGCATTTTCATGAATCCTATTGGGAGGCTGCCATAACTCTTTTTTTAATCTCTGCTCAAACTTGGAGTCAGAAAGATTCACCTTCATAAGTTCAAATCTGGCTCCAGATATTTAATAGCTATGTGATTCTGGGCAAGTCATTTAACCCTGTTTGCCTCAGTCTCCTCATCTGCAAAATAAGCTGGAGAAGGAAATGACAAACCACTTTAGTATCTATGCCAAGAAAATACCAAATGGGGCCATGAAGAGTTTGACACAACTGAACAACAACAATTGACTAGAGAACAGCTAAGGTCCTGAGCTGTCACACTGAGTGGAAGAATACCAGATACCTTAAGCTTGTTATTGCCTTTCTAAACCATATAACCAACAAAAAATTGTCTTGGTTCTTATGAGGTAATTAAACCCAATTTAAGATTTTACTTATGTAGAATGTATTGTTCTTGCTCATTTTGAGCAGCTTCTTTCTAAGTAGACTAGCAAAAACAAAAAATGAAAGCAACCTAGTTTTTTTTAATTATCAAAAACTGAAATATTCCATGACAGTGGGATCAAGAGAAACACTGTTCTCCAAGTTTACGGCAGTACTGATCCTTAACAGTTTGCTGTTATGTCAACTTCAGGTCTTTTTTAAAGCAATGCTTCTTCTTCTTCTTCTTCTTTTTTTTTTTTTAACAACACAGGTACAAGGACAGCCATTTTACAACCAATCATGCTCCAGCTGTATAAAGAACTACAATATCAATCCAAACTGGCATGTAACTTAAAGCTCACCCCTGGGCAGCTTAAATTTATACTATGAGCCTGGGACTTGCTCAACCTTTAACTTTGAGAATCATAACCCCATGATCAGTGTAATGCACATGCACACAATCCTAGGAATCAATAAACATGGATGCTCTGTTATATTATTATTAGATCCAATTGCTTGGCAATTAACCCAATATGACACCTACACAAATGATTTAAAATAAGGAGCCTCACATTTTACAGCTGAGAATCAATAAAGGGAAATCACAGCTACTGACAACAGTTTTACTTTGGCTTGTTACTACCACATTATGTTTTTTTTCAAGGTAAAGTCATTCATTCACCATGCTGAATCACAGCGATCATAACTTTCAACCACTGACAAAGAGCAAGCTGCATAAAAACATAACATTAAAACAGGTTTTTCTAGTACCAATTAATGTTAGCTGGAGCCATGGAAAGATACTTCTCCATCTGTGATATATTTAAATAATAACTTTATAATTTTTTCACATCTCCCAATAATAAGAGTAACTCATATTGGTATAGTATTTTAAGGTTTACTAAGTACATTTTTCATCCTTTGACATAGTGGAAAGACAACTTCTCTCAAAGTTAAGAAGATATGAGTTCAAGTCCTACTTCTGATATATACCAGCTGTATGACTCTGGACAAAACCCTTATTTTCTCAGTTTTCTAAGATCGTAAAATTGTAAGTTGTAGAGGAGGTGATGACCTATTGGGAGTTTTCTCACCTGGGAGTTCTCTATGCTAATGAAATTACAGGTATGGTCTCTATCCTTATCTTTTCTTTCCAACAACTCTCTGAATTTGATAGGATAAATAATATTTGGTAGAATAAATAAATAATTTGGTAGGATAATAAATAATGTGGTAGTAACAAGCCAAAGTAAAACTGTTGTCAGTAGCTGTGATTTCCTTTTATTGATTCTCAGCTGTAAAATGTGAGGCTCCTTATTTAAATCATTTGTGTAGGTGTCATATTGGGTTAAGGTGAGGAAAGTGAATTTCAAAGAAATGAAATGAAAGTTTTCCTGTTCCCTCTAATTCTTAGTGATATTTTTCTTTCTTCAGATTGTCATATATTTTCTTATGCATATGAATGATGTATCTTTGAAGCATAATATAAGTTTTATGACAAAAGTATGAAATTATGTGGGGTTCAACACTTATGGACCGCTCACCTTTGCAAAGGGGTAGATTAGAGGTATCTTCTCATATATCTTCTTACTAACTATACCTTTTATTAATAATTTTGCAACACTAATTTGAATTCTTTTGTGGTAGTTCTTTCCATTTATGTTTGTGTACTCGTGTTCATTGTTTTCTTGGATCTGCATACTTCACTCTTCATCAATTCTTATAGATATTTTCATGATTCTTTGTATTTCTCATATTTGCCATTTTTTAAAAAAACTTTGCCTTCTCAGTACCCTTTTTAAGATAGAAGAGCCACAAGGGCTAGGCAAATAGGTTAAGTGTCTTGCCCAGAGTCACATAGTTAGGAAGTATAAGGCCATATTTGAACCTAGGTCCTCTTAAACACCAGGAATTTCTTATAGCACATTACATTAATTTTGTTGCTTTTATTTTCTGGTCTCAATTTTTAAAAAATCAGATTTCCCAGAGTTTTGTTGGCTTTATTAGTTATTTTTCAAAGAATCATCTTACAGTTTTATTTGTCATTTCTATAGTTTTTTGTTTCCAGCTTTACTTATTTGTCTTCTAATTTTTAATACCTTTTCTTTTGTGCTTATTTTATATTTATTTGTTAGTTTTCTAATTTTTAAACAGATATTCAGTTCATCAATCATCACTTTTTCTATTTTGTTAATGTATACAATATGATTTCCCTCTGAGGATTGCTTTAGTTGCATCCTAGAAATTCTGGCACATTATTTCATAATCATAATTTCCTTTCACATTATTATCCATTCTTTTTATGAGATGTTCTTTTACCTACTCATCATTTAGGATTTCATTATTAACCCTCTGGTTGGGTTTGTGCCTTTTGTTTGTGCTCCCTGAATTGATAACTATTATCTATTGCATTATGGTTTATAAAGGATATTTAGTATTTCTGCCATTTTATATTTACTTGTAATAGCTCTGTGCCCTAATATGTGGTCAAATTTTGTAAAAGTTCCATGTAGTTCTAGGAAATATATATGCTTTAGCAGTTCCATTTAGAAGATGCCAAAAGTTATTTAGCTTTTGTTACTCTAGTAATTTGTTCAATTCAATATTCCCTTTTGTTTATTTTCTATGAGATTTATTTAAAATTGAAAGAGGGACATCAAATTCTCTTGCAATTATTGTATTACTGTTTAGGTTTCTTGTAGCTCAGTTACTCTTTCCTTTATGAATTTAGATGTTTATGCATTTAGAAGATATAAATTCAATATTGATACTGGTTTATTTTATGGTTTCTTTCAGCATATTATAGTTTTCTTATATATCTATTTTCATATTGTGAATGTTTGTTTTTTACTTTGTGTAATAGCATAGTTGTAACTCTGGCTTTATTTTTCTATTTGCTTGATGCATAGTTTAAAAAAAATTCCAAGTCTTCATTTTTATTCTGTGCTTGCCTTTGCTTTTGAGATGTATTTCTTGTAAGAAACAGATTGTTGAATTTTATCTTTTTATCCAATCTTTTACTCTTTTTCCTTTTATTGGATTGTTTAGTCCATTCACATTTAAAGTTATAAGCATTAGGTTTATTTTTTTATTTGTCTTATATTTATTGCAAATTGGAATTTTTCTCTCTTCCTATGTAAATATACTACTTTTTATTTCTTCAGTTATTTTAGCCTAATATGCTTAAAAGCAACCTAATTCTCATAGGCTCTCTTTGCTTCACATTTAAGGCCTATACTTCCCATTTGTTACTCTTTTCCTTGTTTTAGAGTTTTTCTTAATTTATTAGTTTTTCCTTTTAAAAATTATTTATTTCTCACTTTTTTTCATCTCAATCAATCAAAATCCTGATTCTTCCTAGCTTTAACTTGTTTTGTTAGTTTTAAAATTTCCTTTTTTGTGATTTTTTTTCTTAAAAAGTATTTTCTTTCTTGTCTCATCATTATTTATCTTCCTTTTATGTCTATTCTAGTCTTTTATTCTTTGATTCATGAGCCTTATGCCTATTTTGTTCTTTTTTAATCTCAGTATTTCTCATGGAATTAAGGTTCTTAGGGTACTTATTTTTGGTTCCCTATTCTAAATAGTTTCTATGTTATTGCCTATATAGATATTGTTCTATGGCCACATTTTTTCCTTGTGTGCCATATTTAGAAATATCAGTTCCTGCAGGTGATAGAGAGAATATTGCATCATGGTAGGAATTGTCCTATGTTCCTAATTATATAGCTCATCATTAATCTTTACCCTTCCCTCGGTCTCCCACCCCCACCCCGGCATTTGCTATGAAATCTCCTCTGTGAGTTCATGCCCTCCCACTCTTCTGCGTGTCTATTGCCTTAAGGAAGACTGATTCCCCTTATCCTAAGGGAAAATAGTTTCTCTAAGCACCAAATTCCTGTAGCTTATACTGATTCTAAGATCCTTATTGCCTTTTCTAGGATATCTCTGTTCCTCTTTGGGAAAATTCATTACTGGAGATCTCTTACCACTGAAACAAGATTTCTCCTTGTTTTTTCCTTTATAATCTTTCTCTTTGCCTATTTGCCCATTCTTCTGCAGGCTGTTTTCTTCTTGAGATACTATAAGAGTTATTTTCCTTTCATTGTTGATGAGAGTTTATTAAATGTTTCCCTCTATCTTTTTCCTCCTTTGCCCCTTTTTACATGTCTTCCAATTCTGTAATTAATTCCTCCCCCCCCCTCCCCAAACACTGATTCACTGAGTGGTGTGTTGGGAAGTTTAGGTGTGATGGAACTGGCTTTAAGGCAGTTAGTGACACACTAGGGTTAGAATCAAGAAGACCCGAGTTCAAATGTGATGACACACCTAGCTGTGTGACTCTGGGCAGGTCATTTATCCTCTATTTACCTTAATTTCTTTAACTTTAAAATATGTATAATAACACTTACCTCAAAGTATTATTATGAGAATCAAATTAAGTAAAAAAAAGCCAGAGTAGTGCCTGGAATATAGTAGGTGCTATGTAAATGCTTTAATGGACTCATGAGACTTGAATAGACTTGCAAGCATCTACTTTTCAAATTTCAGTGTGAGCATTTATGCCTCAAAAATTGGCAAATGTTACAAATCAGGGTTTGACTTATTGTTTTATTGATTTGCTGTTTTCTAGACTTAAAAAAGTGATGGAGAAAATGCTTGTGCAGACTAAACTGAAAATTGTATCATGCCTACATTATCATCCCAGAGAGCTGTGTGTTAAACACTTACCAATATTCACCTACTTTTAAAAGTCCATCATGGGGGGCAGCTGGGTAGCTCAGTGGAGTGAGAGTCAGGCCTAGAGACAGGAGGTCCTAGGTTCAAACCTGGTCTCAGCCACTTCCCAGCTGTGTGACCCTGGGCAGGTCACTTGACCCCCACTGCCCACCCTTACCAATCTTCCACCTATGAGACAATACACCGAAGTACAAGGGTTTAAAAAAAATCTAAAAAAAAAAAAAAAAAAAAAAAAGTCCATCATGTTTCAGGTCTGTTTTCCCACCATTACTTCCATTTGACTTTTGTACTTATCCTTGTTTTCTTCTGTATTTCTAGGAAGAAACCTTTTAAGGGCCTTGTTATTGTTATTCTGTTGCTGTATTTATATTACCAGGAGTGTTTGAAAAACAAATAATTTACTTATGTCTGGTTTTCTCTCTAGGAATCTTTTGAATGCTTCATTTTCATTGAGTGTCCATCTTTTTTAATTAACATTTAGACTCAGGTTAGGTCACCTTGGGTTGTATATTGAGTTCTTCTGTCCTACAGTTTCTAGTGGAGAATAGTCTTGTGTTATTTGAATTTCCTCTCCTCTTGAAGTTCTTTCTTCTAGTTGCTTGGAGAATTTGTTTTTGTTTGTTATTGGAATTTTAAAATTTAACCACTGTGTTTTGGAGTTTGTAGCATAGTTTTTTTCCCCCTACAGATGTTTTTTTGATTCTTTTGATTGATACTTTTTTCAGTAATCAGAAGATCTAAGCAACTTTCTTGTTTCTTTGTGTTTAGGTTTTTTACTTGTTGTATTCTTATGGAATACCTATAATACTTAAGTCATTTTTATGTATATTGTTTTAATTATATAGAGATCATATTTTATTTTAATGCTATTGCTTTTTCCTACTCTTATGTCAGTTATTTCTGTGTATTTGCATTTCCTATCAGTTGTTCTTTTTTGTTTGTTTTTTTTTTTTGTTGAGAGTTGTCACTGTGGATTAAACATTTTCAATTCTATCAATTTTTTTTTTATGTAGGACAGGCCATAAATATCTGCTTTCATAATCCTTATTTTTCCTTTAAACCATTCAGGAACTTCCTGCTGTGGTTCCATATTCTTTTGGGGATCCTCAGGGTCTTCTGCCTCATTGTGTTGATTTATTTTTCTTTTCTGTCGATATTTATTCACTGAAGCCTAACCTCTTTTACCTGATCTAGGGACCATATTCTCTTCTGTCAATAAGATCTTCTTTTTTGGGTTATCTTCTTGTCCTCTAGGTCTTTTGAGTTTTCTTCCTTCTGAGATATTGAATAATTTCTGTCTTTCTTCCTTCCTTACATTTTCCTAATGTTTACTTTCTGAATCCTCTTTTGTTGGTGGTTTCCCTGGTGGCTGGATCTCAAAGTTTCCTCCTATGTCAAATGATTCACATTTCACAAGCCTTGGTCTCTACCCCAAATGACTTCTGGGGGACCAGAATTGGCCCCAACTAGATCCCAGTTTTTTTTTTTCAGACTTAGTGGAACATTTCAGAACAAAACAGAAGTGTCCCATTCTAGTTCAGTATGTCGTAGCAGAAATCACTGTGGCCTTACTGACATAACTTAAGCAAGCTTCTGCTTTTTTGTTTTCCTCAACATAAGAAGGAAGGGGTAGTAGAAATAAGTGCTATTGCCATCTTGAAAGTTGACTTAAGCAGCCCTGGTGGAACATGGTGGGTGGTAGAGTAGAGTGACTTGGTTTTGCTATTAGCTCATCAGACTTTTCCTCATTGTGGTTCTTTGTGTCATTGATTGTGGATATAGCTGAAATTGTTTTTTCTCTTGGGCATAATTATTCTTGTGGAGAAGTTTGAAAAAACATGAGGCTCAGAAAATATGTAGTCCTCCCTTTTGTTGGTCATGTAACTTAGAAGTCAGGTAATATTCTTATAATGCAAAAAGATTAATTATGCAAATCAATTCCTCCTCTATAGATATTATCAGAATATATTTTGTGGAGGAAAGCTTTTTGTGTGGTCTTGAGTAAGTCACTTTACTTATAGGTCTTAATTTCCTTCTCCTTAAAATAAAGTTGGACCCCATGATCACGTAAGTTCCTTAAGTTCCTTTTCAGTTCTTCCTTCTGAGATATTGAATAATTTCTGTCTTTCTTCCTTCCTTACATTTTCCTAATGTTTACTTTCTGAATCCTCTTTTGTTGGTGGTTTCCCTGGTGGCTGGATCTCAAAGTTTCCTCCTATGTCAAATGATTCACATTTCAAAATTTTATGATTCTATGATTTGTTCAAGGTCATTGTATTGAGTTAGTAAATATCAAAAACAGGTTTCAAATCCTGGCCTCCTCATTCTATGTCTAGTGTTTCGTTTTGTTTTTCTACTATAGCCATTGTTACATTGGCTGCCTCACCAACAATTTCTTTTCCTCAGAAAATAGTATTCTGCTGATGAAAACCAAAACTAAAACATACTTGATTTTTGCTACTATATAATAGAGGGAAGAAAATAAGTTGTTAAAATATTAATATTCTTGCCTTTCTTTTATGAAATACTGCTATTGTTGTTATTATTTTGCTATAGACCTCTGGTTTCACTATTGTAGGGTACTTCAGCAAGGATATTCTATCCATAGTACATATCAGAAATTCCTCTGTAACTCAGAGAGTTGCCTTGGGAACTAAGAAAGGAAGTGACTTGCTCATCTGAAAAAAATCACTCAAACTACAAATGACAACCTTGCCCTTTGAGCAATTATTCTTGTTGTACTGAGACAACATCTATCCTTCAAATTACTCAAAACCTTGGCAGACAAGATATTTCCTGAATAATACCAACCACTTTCCCCAAACCAGGGAAGTCCACAATCCACTTGCTCCTTAAATGGACATTCCTTGAATTTATGCATATTGGATCATTTGGCTTAAATTGAAAACTCCTTGAAGGTAGAGGTCAAGTTGTTGTTGTTGAATCATTTTAGTTATATCCAATTCTCTGTAAACCTATTTGGGGCTTTCTTGGCAATGATACGGTAGTGGTTTGCTATTTCCTTCTTCAGTTCATTTTATATAGGAGGGAACGGATGCAAATAGGGTTAAGTGACTTGGCCAGAGTCACTCAGCTACTAAGTGCCTGAGGCCAGATTTAAACTTGGGGTGATGAATCTTCCTGACTCTAGGTTTGGCACTGTACCCACTGTGTCACTTAGCAACCAGTAAAGAATTTAGTTGAACTATGTTCAGAGGAAGAACTGTGGGAGGAGAAACACAGAAGAAAAACAACTGTTTGAACACATGGGCTGTTGGGGATATTATTGGGGATGTAGACACTAAACGATAACTCTAGTCCAACTATCAATAATATGGAATTAGCTCTTAATCAATGATACATGTAAAACCCAGTGGAATTTTGCACCAGCTAAGGGGGGCTAGGGGGATTTGGGGGAGAGGGAAAGAACATGAAACATGTAACTATGGGAAAATATTCAAAATAAAAATTAAAAAAAAAATTAAGTATTTAGTTGAATGCTCTTCATGCTATGGAGGCATTTATTCACAGATTCCATTATTAGGAAGTCAGGGATAGGCACTCCTTTTCACTCCTTGTTCCAGCAGAGCACTATAAACTTAAAAAAAAAATTATATATTTAATTAATTAAATTAAATTAAAACTAAATTAATTAAACTTAAAAATTAAAAGTTAGATGTTCTCCCCACTAACCTTCTCAGCCTCACCCTCAAGCATAGACCAGTCCTGCTAGGGCAGAGAGCCCGATTCCATCTCCTCAAGTGGAGAGAACTACACACATCCAGTAGGTAGACTTTCCCTCTTCTTCTAGAGAGGGAACAATTTAAACAAACCCCATTTAATCCTCTGAGCGGAGTTGTTCTGCATGAGTCATGCTGTATACATAACCATGATGAAAATGTTCATTTGGAAATTTCTCCACAAATTGGGAGGAAAGAAACCTGGGCAGTGGGGGTGGGAACAAATTTGTGCTCTTCAGGCTGACTGTCCTAAAACTGAAAACCACAGCTAAATAAAGAGGTACAAATGAATTAAGAGTAGGAGAGCAATGGTCAACAAACTCCAGGAGGCAGTGGGCAGCTGTCTGAAATGGCTTGAATCAGCAGGGTAGAAGCCTGCAAGAATATATCTTTCACATGGCAACCTATTTTAGAGATGTGCTAAAAGCAAAGAGGAAACAACACATAACACCCCCCATGTTTTGGTGCAAGAAGCAAAGCTTTTTTGGAAGGAAAGAGGTGAATCATTTACAGAAAGATGGATGCAACGAAACTTACTAACTTCTGTCCAACTTTAAGGTCAAGAAACTTATTTAGGATTTGACTCGTGGCAGCTACGTAGGTAGCACAGTGGATAGAGTGTTAGGTCTGAGGATCTGGGTTCAAAGCTGACCTCAGACACAATCTAATGGTGCGATCCTGAACAAGTCACTTAACCCCAGTTGCCTCCCACTTGCCACTCTTCCTTCTTTGAATTGATACTAAGATAGAAGGGTTAAAATTAGGTTTGAATTAGAGGTAGAGCTATGCATAGACAACTTCAAGGAAGGAAAGGGATGAATAAAGAGGATTATTATAATCTACTATTTATTACAAAGTTACAAACAGCAGCTTCATTCTAAATACAGTGAAGCATGACAAGTTGCAATCTGTTTTTGCTCTCTGACAGCTTGGGACAGTGTAACAAACATTAGGTTGGCACAAAAGGACCTGGGTTCATAGAGATGGGAGGTCCTAGGTTCAAATGTGACCTCAGACACTTCCTAGCTGTATGACCCTGGGCAAGTCACTTAACTCCCATAGCCTAGCCCTTACCACTTTTTTTTCTGCCTTGGAGTCAATACACAGTATTTTTTTTTTAAACCCTTACCTTCAGTCTTGGAGTCAATACTGTGTATTCACATGGCTGGGAAGTTTCTGAGACCAGATTTGAACCTAGGACCTCCGTCTCTAGGTCTGACTCTCAATCCACTGAGCTCCCCAGCTGCCCCTCCAATACATGGTATTGAGTCCAAGATGGAAGGTAAGGATTAAAAAAAAAAAAAAAGGGTGGGGGGACCTGGGTTCAAATCCTAATCCTGCCATTTGCCAACTATGTCACCTCGGGCAAATCATTATTCCTTTCTTGGCTTCATTCTCCTCAGCTGATATAAAATGAGGGAATTGGACAAGATGGCTTCTACAGTCCCTTCCAGCTTTAGCTATATGATGGACAGATAGCTAAGATAGATAAATGATGCCTGGATCCATGATAGAGGAAATAGATAAGATAGATGATGGCTAGATGACAGATAGATAGGATAGATGATAGATCAAGCAGAGAGAACTTTTATTAAGAGTTTGCTATCTGCCAATGTAATAAACACTGAGGTATTAAAAAGAAAAGAGAAAAAAAGAAAAAAGAAAAGATAGTCTCTATTTTCAAGGAGCTTATGTTCTATTGGGGGAAAGACTCCCCCAAAAGGGGAAATGTAAAAGAAGAGGTAAGATAGGCCGGGGTGCCCCAGAACTAGCTTATACCAGCGCAGCCAGTTGTTACATTTTTCAGTAAGAACTTTGAAAGCCAACACATGAGGGTTTGATTTACTGTTTTGATGACCGTCTAGATAAGAAAGTGATTAGATATAATTAGTTAGCAATGCAGTTTACACTTAAAAGTGTTTTGTGAGAGCACATTTTTTCCCCTGGAGAGCTGGTTGTTAAACATTCACCAGAATACTTCTGACTAAAACAGTACTTTAGTTGTTGTCTTAGGTCAGAGGTATTAAATATGGTGGAGGTGACATTCCTGGGTACAGTCCTGAACCAGATTAAAAAGTAATTGGAAAATATTTAATAAAATAGAATATAGATGATAGTAATATGTGGTTTTACAAAGCAGGATGTGGTCTGCAGTGATCTTTACATATGGTGTGGTGGCCACTTACTTTTAAATTTTACTTTCACTTAAATTTTTAAAATTTAAAATTTTATAAATTCTTAGGTTAGGAAATAATCTATGAGATGAATTCCAAATCTCATAAAAAGAAAAAAAAGTCCCCAATATTTCATAGGTTTCATTCTGGCAAAAATTAAATAGAATACTTAGCCAGATTTCCTATACTGAACACATCCAGCAATCAGGAAGTAACTCAAATGGCATCTGAGGAGGATGAGGAGAAGTAGTAGTAGTAGTAATAGTAGTAGTAGTAGTAACAATAGTAGTAGTAGTAGTAGTAGTAGTAACAATAGACATTTATGCAGTGCTTTTTTTTTTTTTTTTAAACCCTTACCTTCCATCTTGGAGTCAATACTGTGTATTGAAGAGTGGTAAGGGCTAGGCAATGGGGGTCAAGTGACTTGACCAGGGTCACACAGCTGGGAAGTGTCTGAGGCCAGATTTGAACCTAGGACTTCCTGCCTCTAGGCCTGGTTCTCAATACACTGAGCTACCCAGCTGCCCCGTATGGAGTGCTTTTAAAGGTTACAAATTGCTTTATTTTATTTGGACCTCACCACGATCCCAAATAGATGTTACAATTGGATTATAAAAGTCCATATATTAAAAAGCTAATGATATTTCTCATAGAAGAGTATCTTAGGCTTCGACTCAGAATATATTGTCAAACTGAAAAGGAAGTGGCAATTGACTTAGAAAACCACAAATTAACATTATCTATGTTGTTTTATATTTTTATTTATTTTGTTAAAGATTTCTCAATTGGTCTGGTTCAGTGAACTCTGGAGTTTTGTAGCATATACCAGTACATTTTACCCCTCTGGTGTATATAAAGTATTAACCCAAATCCTTTGTATTCTAAGTGTCTCTTACACAAGGGCTACACTTATTATGTGGAAGAATAAATGTTAGGTATAAATACAGCACTTTGCACATGGTAAGTTACAAAGGATGAACTACAGTCTCTGAAAAAAATTTTAACAAGCTTCTAACAAAATTATAACAAGCCACATAGAATTCTAACAGTTCTATCCTGTTTCCCAGCCTACAGCTGATTACAGCAGAAGCAGTAAATTAGGAGGAGGTTGAGAAAGATTGCTTGCTGCATTCGGAAGGCTCACTGACAATAGCAAAAAGTGATATCTGACAACTTAATGGCAAGAGAGGAAACCGAAAAACTATACAAAGCAGACATAAAGACCTCAAAACTACAACAGTCTGGGGTCATTAAGTTTAAGGACAAAGACCTCATGACTCCTTGATGGGCCAGGATGGAACTGCTATATTATAGCAGAGTATGATAATCGTTCATAATAATGATTCCAAGCCACCTAGAAAAGATTAGTTAAGTGGATGCTCATAGAAGCACATAATAGATTCCTATCCAGAATGTATAATATGAGGAGGGAGCTAGGTGAAATAGTAGATAGTGTGCTGGACTTAGAGTTAATTATATCAGAATTCAAATCCTGCCTCTGACCCTTACTAGCTGCATGACCCTGGACAAGATACTTAAACTCAGTTTCTTCATCTGTAAAATGGGGATAATAATAGCTCCTGCCTTTTAGGGCAATTGTAAGGATAAAATAAGATAATGTCTGTAAAGTGCTCTGCAAACCTTAAAGTGGCATATGAATGTTAGTTATTAAATTTAAAAAAAGTTTTGGTAATCAAAGGGATAAATCATTAATTTCCCAAAAATTATCCCCTCTCCAGAATTATACATTACTCAGAATTCCAGAGACCCAAAGATTTTCTGTGCAATAGAATGAATGTTAGGATAGAGTTGGGGGCAAAAAAATCTGATCTCAGAACTTAGTACTGAGTTCCATTCTGGTTCTGCCACTTCTTAGCTGTATAACCATGGGCAAATCACAAATTTTTTTCGCATCTCAGTTTCTGTCACCAGAGTGAAGGGAAGCATCTTGGTGAAAATAGAGAGCTTACCTGAAAGCCAGGAAGACTTGGCTTTAGGCCCTACCTCTGAAATATTCTAGCTATGTGACTGAGCAGTGTTCTAAAACCCTTGAATTGTAGAGAAGATGCTGAACTGCATTGGGAGTTTTCTCACCTAAGAGTTCCCTAAACCAGTGAAATCACAGGTTAGTCCTGAGAGTGAAGAGAAAGAAACATACCAGAAGATGGAAAAAGGAATATCATGCCACAGTTACTGAGAGTAGCTGGGTCAAATTTGGCTCACCTGATAGCACTTTTGTGCAGGGCTGCATTAGCCAGGGTATTTGAAGAAAGGGGATTATTGTCATTTTGGACACATTACATGGATTAAAGAAAAGCTACCAGGGAGAATAAAGGAGGAATCAGGGGAGGCTGGTGAATGTGTTTGGGCAGTAGGGTATCAGTAACCAGGCATCTTCATGGAGTATGGATTTCTGTACTTGGCTGATTGCTCTTGTCCCTGAAAAAATAGCCTTGGGAGTTTTGATACGTGTGTTCTTATGAGGTTATGCACATATGAGTCAGTGGTGGACATTGCCTGAGGACAGAGATCTGGGCATGTTGGAACCAGATTGAAGAGCAATGAAGAAGATGGATCTGGATTCAAGGGCACCTGTATGCCTGAGCACCCTCTGAGTCACTCCATCACCTTCAGAATTCTCTTCTACAAAGTAGGGATGAAGTATCAGATGCACCTACTTTCAGAGGGTTGTCGTAAATCCACAGAATGAATGAGTGAAAAGTCATTTATTAAGCCTTTACTCTGTGCCAAGCATTGTGTTGAACATTGGGTATACAATACAAAGCCAGCTCCTACCCTCAAGGACCTAATATTCTAGTTGGAAAATCATAAAAAGCAAAGACTTTCTTATTTCCTCTTCCCTCTCTACCTAGGGATGTTTGTAGTGGATCTTTCTTTCTTCTTTCCTCCCTTCCTTCTTTCCTTCTTTCCTCCCTTCCTCCCTTCCTTCCTTCCTTCTTTCCTCCCTTCCTTCCTTCCTTCTTTCCTCCCTTCCTTCCTTCCTC
Source organism: Gracilinanus agilis (assembly GCF_016433145.1). Taxonomy (NCBI): domain Eukaryota; kingdom Metazoa; phylum Chordata; class Mammalia; order Didelphimorphia; family Didelphidae; genus Gracilinanus; species Gracilinanus agilis. Next base: position 420,272,566 of record NC_058133.1, on the reverse strand, counting down.
CCTTCCT
>NC_058133.1:420133926-420269592 GCF_016433145.1 Gracilinanus agilis | reverse complement strand
TTCCTTCCTTCCTTCCTTCCTTCCTTCCTTCCTTCCTTTCTTTCTTTCTTTCTTTCTTTCTTTCTTTCTTTCTTTCTTTCTTTCTATCTACCTGTGCCTTAGGAAGTAAGCTAAAAGCACAGACTTAACTGGAGGGAGACTTCCAACTACTTCAGATAACTGACAGCCCTGAGTAATTGGAAGAATTCCCCCTAAGCCCTTACTTCAATAATTAGGATTGTGATAACATGGATCTAAGTATTTTCCCCAAATAATACAGTTCAAAATCTATCCAATCTTGCCTGTCCTGAATAATTCTTATCTATGTCCTCCCATAGTTCCTTCAAGGGTTTCAATGTGTGTGTGTGTGTGTGTGTGTGTGTGTGTGTGTGTGTGTGTGTGTGTGTGTGTGTGTGTGTGTGTGTGTCTTCCTTTAGTTTTTTTGACTGCATGGATATCAGTAGAATATGTGGGCTATTGATCTGGTTATCTTTTGCTCTCACTAAAAGACCAGCCCATTCTCTTTTCCAAGCATCTGTCTTATGGAATCCTTTATGTTTCTTCTGTGCGAATCTTCACTTATTCATAAGTGTGTTGCAGCCTGCTCACGCCTGTCATGAGCTACTACTTTGCCTGCTATTACTCATGTTTGATACTCTGTTGAGCCCTGGACAAGAAAGGAATGTTTCCATTCTTAGTCCTAAATAATTAGTACTATAAATGTAAGCCATTATTATTAGCACTTCATTAGTATTATAGTAATCACACAGTGTCAGTTTACTAGATGAGGAAAAAGACAGTAGTATTTGGTGAAAAGAACAGGCAAGAAAGAAAATGTCACTTCGCAGAGACTTGCTACCCGATCACCTTCTCCATAGTCTTCATGATGGCTTGGCTCATCTTGCAAAGCTACTTAAAGCATAGCTATATCGTCAGGAAATAGGAAGTTTAAATTGTACATATGTATTTGCTATTCCCTGAGCATGGCAAAGTATGCCACATAATTCATAAAATGTACTATCATTATGCAACCAAGAACAGGAGGTGTCAAAAGATATAGTAATACTAAGCAGTGCATGCCTGTCAAGCCTTGAGGGGAACACAGAGCATAAGCTATCAGACATGTGGTAGAGAACTAGAACAGTATAGAGAACTAGGGAAAAAAAATAATGGAATTTGCCTATTTAAACCTTTCCCTATTTAGATTTTAAGCTTTTCTGGTTTAGGGAGCATATCTTTGCCTTACTTTTTGTGGCATCTAAAGAAGAGCTTAATGGTTATAATTAGTTGATTATGAAAACATAAGAAATGTCATTCAGACCAATATTTTTGTCTCTGTATAATGAAAGAGATCTTTGTGGGAAAGCCTGGTAATTTCTTTCTAGAACATTATCCTTAGAGGTTAGGGATGAAGCCAGATATTAATTAAGTCTAACTGAGACCTGATAGGATACAATAGAATTTGCTAATTCAAATTATATAGTACAAACAAGTCTGATTTACTCAAGAAGCCTATCAGTCTCAGTTATCACTTGCCACTGGCTTTGGTTCCTATTTTGGAATCAGGATTTTAGCATTCAAAGAGATCTTAAAGATCATCTTTCCTTCATTCTCTTCATTATTCATCTTCTGCTGCTCTCTATTCTAGACTCTTATTCCTTGATTCATAGCCCTTATACAGATTTAGTCCCTTGTTAAATCTCTGTGTTTCTCATGGAATTAAAGCCTTTAAAGAAAGGTCATTTCTGGGTTCTTTCTTCTTAACAGTTTCGATGTTATTACCTTGAAGAACTTATTCCCTGGCCTCCTTCTTCTATAGTGCCTCACTCTTAGAAATATCAGTTTCTGTAGGTGATAGAAAGGTTTTTAAAATTTCCTAAGCCTCTGCCTGTGCATTTCATTGTTAATCTTTGCTTTCCCTATGGTCAGTCATTCCCCTTGATTTGAGACCTGCTGTAAGTCCTCGAGTTGACTTGTGCAGCCCTGTTGCTGCACATGATAAGTGGTGGGATGGGGGATACTGAGTAAATAGTGAGGGTTTGGGGATTATTGTATTTAGTTCTTTGGGTTTTTACCTTGTTTAGATTCGTGGAGACAGCTGACATCGCTTTGTCTTTTGTGCAGAATTCTGGTTTTAGAGAGGTCTGAGGATTAGAGAAAATGTCTAGTCCTCTGTCTTTTTGGTTATGTTACCTGGATGATCTCCCAATATCATCTAGTTCAATTTACTGAAAAATTCCTGAATCCTTTTTTCAACATTTCTCAAAAGTGATCCTCCACTCTTTTTGAATCCTTTCAATTTATATGGAACTCACTTCCTCATGAGGCAATCTATTCCTTTTTCACATAGCTCTGATTGTCATGAGGCTTTTTTTTAATAGGCTAAAATTTTTCTCTATTAAGTTCTCCCCATTCAACTTTGTCCAATTCAATTTAACAGATGCTTATTAACCATCTGTGTGAAGAGCACTGTTCAAGACACTAGATGAGATGAAAATTTTAGATGAGACAGTTTCTGTGTTCATGGAGCTACCAGTGAAGTAGCGTGACATGACACAGAAATACTTAACAGCATAAAATAATGCACAGTCTATCATGTGCTAGGAAAATACCATATGAGGGCCAAAGGAGGAAATGGTTAGGGCATGAAGAAAGGTTGTACCTGACTAGGAAAGGGTAAAGTGGAAATAATAGTTTTTAGACTACTGATAAATATTCATTTGACTAGTTGTATCCTAAATATGATCTCTTTGTTCAATGACCAATGAGTAGACATATTCTTGGAGAATTTTGAGATCCTATTTAGAAGTTTAACTGGAAGAAATGAGAAAATTGCCATTAAATAGAAGGCTGATTCATAGGTAATCCTTATTAAGGTGAAGAAAGAAATTGGCAGAATGTGTTTCCTCTTATACCCCTAAGCAATAAGAAACATTATTTCATGGGATGTTTGGTCATTATAATAAATATTTACAAATAGACTACCATAGAGACAGGTGTAGCTTGTGCTCCAACATTAGTGGATAAAAATGAAGCAGAGAAATTTCTGCAAAGAACTTAGACCTTCTAAATCAAGTCAATCTATACTCTGACACTTAGTGATTTCAATGCAAAGAGGGAAAAAGTAAACATGGAGAGAAGTATATGGGAAAAGATGGTTCAAGAAGAAGGAATGAGAGAGGCCAAAAACTTACAGATTGTACAGAAGCCTCACCACTCTATCTCTGAAATATTTTCTTCAAAAAATAAAGTATTAGGTTCTGGACATGGTGAACACTAAGCAGCGTCATGAAGTAGGAAACATTATATTTTATAGAGAGAGAGATAGAAAAGGCTATTGATGCTAGAGTTATTAGACCATCAACTCATCCAACCCAAGATCAGAATTAGAAAATACACACATAAACACACAGAATAAAAATGAAAAAATATGACTTACCACCTAAACAACTAAACCCTAAACTATATAAACAAATGACTGAAAATAAAAATGGGAAATGGACAATAGAAATGACATTGATACCTATTATAATAATTTCATCCAAAAGGTTAACAAATATAAATTTATTGACAGAACAAAAAAGAACATAAGAGATCACAATGTACCTTGGTTAGCAAATAAATGACTTCTTTGACAGAAATATATGGCTGACTCCTGTTATGCTCAGTAAGAAAATAAACTAATTAGTAAAATCTTAAGAAGGAAGCTGGACAATTATGAGCAATATCATCTCATAAAGCAGAAAGAAGCAGTAAAGGCTAAAACATTTTAAGGAATGTTTGACAAGATATTCAACTAAACAAAGACAAAGAAGAGAATGGCTGAAAAATATATTGGGACCTAAGTCTCTATCTCATGAAGATGACAGTTTAAAAAAACAAACAAACTTGAGACCATAGAAAATAATACAAATTCTTTTCCTTTTGCTAAGCCATCAAATACTAATAGCAATTATATTTTTCCACCTCATGTCTTCTCTTCTCTAGGTAAAATACTTCAAATTATATCTTCAAATCATTCTCAGATGGCACATTTTTCTTTTCTTCACAATTTGGTCACCATCTTATGGACATGCTTCTGTCATATTAAATCAAATGAAGTCAACATGTGCCTAATGTGTGCTTAGTACAGTCTTTGTGAATGCAAAATAAGTAGAAGACATGATCCCTTCTTATGAGTAACTCACTATTTAGTTGATGAGATAAGAATAGATTGAGAACAACTAGTGAATGAAATAAAAAATTTTTTAAATCTAAAACTGGGAGGCAAATATATGTCCTAGATTCAATTGACTACTTCAAAAACGATTTATTTATTGGTGTATGACTTCTCTCCAATGGTGTAACTAGCAAGCTATCTATAGTTGATTATTGGGCAGGTGTATCTAGGTGGCTCAGTTCAAGGGATAGAATTCTGGGCATAGAACTGGACCTCAGACACTTAATTGTGTGGCCCTCTGTAAGTCACCGAACATGTTTGCCTCAGTATCCTCTACTGTAAAATGATGATGGCTAATAACCAGCGCTTTCCTCCCAGGATTGTTGTGAGGATTTTATTTGAAAAGTCCTCGGCACGGTGCCTGGCACATAGTAGGTGCTTAATAAATGCTCATTCCCTTTCTCACCCTGTGTAATTCTGGTCCATATTTACAACTTCAGATGGTCCACTTAATATGCTTCTAATTCTTTTATTATTTCTGGGATACCAGAATAGTATTCTCAGTGTTCATTAGTTATACTTTGCTATCTCTACTTGACCAACCTACTTCCTTTCTTTTGTCATATGGATTAAGTTTTTGATAATGTCCTTTCTGGCCCTTTTATAATATGCTTGTTATAACTGACAACATTTGTTAGACTCATTATTGTTGCCATGTACCTTTCCCTTTATCTTTGGGTCATGTGCACTTTTTATTATTTTGTTATTGTGGTTTTCCATAATTTGCCACAATATAACATGTCCAGGTGAATACTAGCATTAAAAAGACAGAATTTGGTGGTATAAAGACATTTAAAGCCTTGAACAATTTCTCAAATATGATGAGATCCTCTCCTTTAATTATATTTAGTTCTAGGTCTAGCTAATTGTCTGTGGTACCTTTCCAAGATTTATATACTAATGATACAAAGGCATACCATGTCCTCATCTGGACAAGAAATTTAGCTTATATTTATTTTTATATATTAATTTATGCATATGCTGTCTTCCTTGATGAATGTAAGCCCCTTTAGGGCAGAATTTTCATTTTTGTCTATATATCTCTAGAACAATGATTTTTCAATTCATAGTAGGTACTTAATGATTATCCACTTGGTTTACATAGTTGGTTTTTCTCTGCATGTTTTACTACTGGAGCTAAGGACTGGACTTGTGATTTCATTGGTATTCGGAATTCCCAGGTGAACAAATTTCCAACTCTAATGCAAGTTAGGACCTTTTCTGTAAGGTAATTTTTTGAGAGTTGCCTAGAGCAGAGGTGTCAAAGTCTTTGAACTAAATTAAAATGCAATTGAGAAATGTTGAATAAAATAAATAAAAATACAATACATCATAGATAATGTTAACTTGTGCTTTTCTAGGTCAATATGCCTCTTCTGGGAACCATTTCTACTTGAGCTTGATTACATTGGCATAGAGCACTGGGAGATTAAATAATTTGCTCAGCATTACCCAGGCAGTATGTCAGATTGAAACTTGAATTGGTCATACTGGTTTTGAGGCTATTTCTTGCTGTCTTCCTTACATATTAGTATAACAATCTTTTTTGAACGGGAAAGGATTTCATTGATGAAGCCCTCTCATGATCCCAGTCTCAATTCAGTTAGCAGTGTCATCCACAAACACAAGCTTCTGAAAAACTTTACCAGGAGTTAGTTGTTACCCATTTTTTGTGCCATGGATCCCTTTGGTAGTTTGTTGAAATCTATGAACTCAGAATAATGTTTTTAAATGAATAAAACAAAAAATAGATACAATTACAAAGGAAACACATTTTATTGAAATAGTTATTAAAATAGTTAACAGGTTTATTAAGAACTCCTGATCTGTCGGGAATCCTTCTATAATTTGTACTTTGCATGGGACAACTACCATCAATGACTCTGGTGAAGATGCGTCTCTCTTTTTTTGTGCCTTTCTTAATACTGACACTAAAAGAGTCATTGAAAAAAGTATCTGTAGTTATATCTAATAAGGAATTTTATATGAACTCAACATAGACATAGGAGACACCTTGAAGGAGGGTAGTCTTTAAGATTTTATTTTGATCTGTACAAATAGATTGTAAAAAACAATAAATAGCAAACCTAGTAGAATCATATTCTCTACATCATTCAGTCTATAATAGTGTGATTATAAAGATGTAATCTACTTTAGAAGTTCTATAGTTGCCCTTCTCATCAAATCTTCACACTCTTTCATGTTTTCATTGAGAATTCCCTTCATAAGACTATAGACCTGTGGCATCAAACTCAAATAGAAAGGGGCAAACCCCAAAACCATATATTAAGGATACTTGAAGATGCATATTGACTTAGGAATCCATTTATTAACATTATTTATGTTTTATTCTATTTTTACATATTTTGTTATTTATTTCCCATTTCATTAAAGTTTTATTTTATTTTTTAAAAAACCCTTTCCTTTTGTCTTAGGATCAATATTATGTATTAGTTCCAAGGCAAAAAAAAGTGGAAAGGGCTAGCTGACCATTTTATTTAAATCTGGTCCTGGCACACTTGGGAGTGTTGGGCCAGTGGGCTACCTGAATGTTTGGCACCTCTGGAATAGACCATACACATAATGAGTTTAGAGAAAAGTATGCGTTTGTGTTGATAGTTGTCAGTGTTATCTTGGTTGCCTTTTTTTGGGGTGGGAATAATAATATTATCCATGATCTCTTCCAGTTTGGGGGAGAATTTTCCCCCTTTTTTGTAATTAAAAAAAAAACCCTCACCTTCTCTCTTAGAATCTATACTAAGTACCCACTCTAAGGTAGAAGGGCAATAAGGACTAAGCAATTGGAATTAAGGCCTGTCCTGGGTACACAACTAGGAAGTATCTGAGGCCACATATAAACCCAGGACCTCTAGATCTGGCACTCTATACACTGTGTTACCTAGCTGCCTCTCCCCCTTTTTTGTATGCTTTAGTAGAATGTGATTTCTTTCAGGGGACAGGAATATTTTTCACTTTATTTTTGTCCTTACCACCTAGCACCAGTGCCTTCTACATAGTAGGTGCTCGATAAATACTTGCTGGAAAAAAAAAAACAAACAAAACATTGAAAAGCAACTCCTGAGTGATTTTCTCCAGCACAAATTTTTTTCCACCATTGATTTGTTCAAGCTAGGTTACATTTCTTGGCTTTATATTAAACATCATTCATACTTTCTTGTATAACACATTGGTAATAGGTCATTAGATTTTAAATATGGTGATTATATTCTTGTCATTGATGATTATAGATTGTTATAGAAACACTGGCCAAAAAAAAAAATTATCCCCTAGTTGTTATTTGATTCACAGCCATCCATGAGTTCTCATATATGTGTGTATGTGTATGTGCATATGTGTAAATACATGCGATTGTGTATGCATGTATATATAAGCATACATATATGTATATTATTATTTGGTTCTCTTTTACAGTAATGATGGTTTTAGTTGCAGAAAAAGGAACAAAAGGTTCTAAGAATAACCTAGTTTTTATAGTCAATAAACATTGGCCTAACTATATGGTTTATTTTTAAACTATATGTTTTATAAGTGTGAGAATGAGCAATGAATTTATATACTACTGGAGGAACTAATTGCATCAATATTGACAAACTCACAATAAAGTAAGCAAGAAGACAAAAGACACTTGCAGCTAAATGGAAGGCTGGCTCTTTGAGAGGCAAAGAAAGGGCCTGGCACATTTAGTTTCACTGCACACCCAAAGGCAACAAGAAGCATAGCAGAGAGTAATTGCTAGTGTTCATTATGAGCATGGCAAATCAAGATGGTCAAGTGTTCCATGAAATATCAGTCAGTTAACAACATGCATTTATTAAGTTCTTACGGAATACTAGATATTATTCTAAGCCTGAGGACGCAAAGAAAGGCAAAAAACAGTCCCCGTCCTCAAGTCTAATGGGGGGAGACAGCATACAAACAACTATACCAAATAAGATATACACTTACATATACCTAAGATAAACTAGGGCTAGTCACAAAAGAAAAAAAGAAGAAGGTTTGGCAAAGAACTGGAAATGGAGGGGATGCCCATCATTTGGGGAATGGCTGAACAAGTTGTGATATATGATTGTGGTGGAATATTGCTGTGCCACAGGAAATTATGAGCATGGTTCATTTTAGAAAAATCTTGGAAAGACCTCCATAAAATAACGAAGAGCTAAACAAGTAGAACCAAGAGAACATTATATACAGCCATAGAATTAATATTAGAATAACTTATGAATGTCTGCCTTCATCAAAATAATTGATAAACAGAAACATGGAAGTCATAATTTATATATTTTTTAAAAGATTAAGGAAGAGGAAAGGAAACAAAAATATTATTTGCCAGGAGCTGTGCTGTGTGTTTTACAAATTTTATCTTATTTTGAGATTAACACAAATATTATTTCATTTGAGGTTCTTGTAGAAGGTGTATTTTGCTGGTATGTGTAGAAAGCCAGAGAAGCCCTGAAGTGGAGATAAGGAAGGAGAGAATTCCAAGCATGGGAGATAGCCAGTGAAAGTAATGGAATTTGGGAGATGGAGTATCTTGTGTGAGGAAGCATCTTGTCTTTGGTGCACTATGAACGAAACTTCAAAAATTCCTCTATTTGACTTTGAGGAAAAACTTCTATTAATCCAGAATTTCTTTATATCTTCAGTATAATATAAGGAACTATTGCTATCCTTCCTTCCTTCCTTCCTTCCTTCCTTCCTTCCTTCCTTCCTTCCTTCCTTCCTTCCTCTCTCTCTTCCTTCCTTCCTTGCATCCTTAGTACCTACCACAACATACAGTAGGAGTCTATTGAATTTGTTGAAGTGCTAGGGATATTGGAGCCCTTGCATTGCTAGCACAACCCTTGGGAATCTCTGATGATCTTTATGCCATGACCAGGCACTGGAACAGGACTTTTCTGGAGAAGGACTCAGATGCAGAGAAGGTATAGCCATTGTGATTGTGAGGAAGGCAGCACAAATGTTATCCCTTCCATGAAGCACTCCTGACCTTCCTAATTAGTTATGTACTTCTTCCCCTCCAGATCTCCCAAAGAACTTTGTTTCAAAACTCTTTAATGCACTTAGAAAACAAGATGACATAACTGAAAACTGAAAGACTTTAGGGATGATTTAGAGTCCAACCTCTTCATTTCTTTGATGAGAATCTGAGGTGTTGGGGGGTCAGGTGAGGTAGAGGGAGTAATTTGCCAAAGGTCACACAGGCAATATTTATCAGAGGCAGGATTCAGACTGAGGTCTTCTGACATGCCTATGGATTCAAGTAACAAAAAAAAATACTTATTAATCACCTAATACATGCCAATTATGGCACTGGTTTGATGGATAGTATTTTCAGCTAGGAGGAGCAAGAATTATTTTATTTTTTAAAAAAATTCTATTGTTCTCTTTTATTTTTACATCACATTATTACCAACATGCTTCAAACCCAGAAAAACCTCTTTTGTAAGAAAAAACAAAATATAAAAAAGTAGTTCAGCAAAGCCACTTACCTACTGTTTCTCCTGCATATTATACACTCCATTCTTATAGTCCACTACCTCTCTGGTTAGAGAAAGGAGATTATGAACTAACTAATTTATGTTAACTAAAGGCAAAATGGTGGTAAACATTCTTTTGTTGCTCTTTCTTTTAGAATTTCACTTTTTTTGTTTCAGAGGGGAGGCTAAGTGCTTCATTTTCAATTTACTTGAATATCCTTGAAACCCAGGTAATAGGAACTCTTGTTATATTAACTGAAGGAATTTCAGCAGGCTCAAATATCTCTTTCCAGTTAGGGAAGGTGTGACAATACCTCCTACTGAGCCTTGAAGGACTGACCTTTTGGACTGACCCTATACCCAACCAGAAATTCATTTATTTGTTATTTTAATCTTGATTCTGTCCCTGTGGCAGCAAAAACAATAGTTTGCTATACCCTGAAAAATCACAGTTATTGTTGCAACTTGTTCCCCCTCATCCCCTACCCCAGCCCAAAGCAGGACAGGCATCAAAGGGAAACTCACTTGAATTGCAGCTGTATGAGGAGTAAATTTTACACAGGAACATCCTTAGTGTCCTTTCTTCTTTGATCCTTCAAGAAAGGACAATAGAAGCTTCACCTTGGGTGAAATGACGATTGGTTATGGGCCACTACTGAATAGCTAGGCACCTACCTGAATTCAATTCCCATCACTGGAACTCTCTACATTGCCCTAAGGCTTACAGAGACTTTCTGGGCTTCTGATTTCAGACCAGGTCTCTTCTAGATTAGGATAGAAAACATGGATTTAGCTGGCTGTGCAGCTGCTAAATCCATTTTTGGCTTGTGTGCTTGGCAATTCAACATGTTTCCTTACAATGAAAACAAGATTATCAGTAATATCCAAATGAGATTCCCTGTCTGAGTCTTCCCTCCCATCTCCTATCAGTATGTCAATAATAATTTTTATTTAGATGGTTACAGAACAAGCTCATCAGTTCTGCATAAGCAATAACTAATATCTATAGCACTGCTATTTCTTCCATTTAACAGAGATGGAAACTAAGGTAATAATAGAACAAGAATTTTCCAAGGTCATAGCAATCACTTGTCAGAAGAGAATAGAATTTTAGAGACCAAAGAACTTTGTTAATGGATTGCTGGTTCCAATTCATGTTACCTATTTTATTCCTCATTTTCCTTTAAAGATCTTTTTTCAAAATCATTTTTTTAAAGTACACTGAATTATGGTATGAAATAAAATTAGCCAGGTTTTAGCCTTTCTGGCCTATACTTCCTTTTTTCTTTTTCATCATTTCTTAGGAATATCCTTGAAAACTGCTTCATTTTGCATTTTCTTTCTTCTATTCTTTTATATCATACTCTTGTTGTTTATCCTCATTACTTCAGAATATAAAAAAATGTTTTTGGTATTTTTGTGTTACTCAGGTGAATGGGCTTTGAACAAATTTTGGGGTGGACCCCAGACATAGACTCAACTAGCCTAAACTAGGTTTTCTAGAAAGCAGTTTTCTTTTCAGATTAATCCTTCTCTCCTAAATGGACTGTGTACTAGATAGACCCAGTAAATTATTTTTCATGATAGATGTTCCACAAATGNGGTGGAATATTGCTGTGCCACAGGAAATTATGAGCATGGTTCATTTTAGAAAAATCTTGGAAAGACCTCCATAAAATAACGAAGAGCTAAACAAGTAGAACCAAGAGAACATTATATACAGCCATAGAATTAATATTAGAATAACTTATGAATGTCTGCCTTCATCAAAATAATTGATAAACAGAAACATGGAAGTCATAATTTATATATTTTTTAAAAGATTAAGGAAGAGGAAAGGAAACAAAAATATTATTTGCCAGGAGCTGTGCTGTGTGTTTTACAAATTTTATCTTATTTTGAGATTAACACAAATATTATTTCATTTGAGGTTCTTGTAGAAGGTGTATTTTGCTGGTATGTGTAGAAAGCCAGAGAAGCCCTGAAGTGGAGATAAGGAAGGAGAGAATTCCAAGCATGGGAGATAGCCAGTGAAAGTAATGGAATTTGGGAGATGGAGTATCTTGTGTGAGGAAGCATCTTGTCTTTGGTGCACTATGAACGAAACTTCAAAAATTCCTCTATTTGACTTTGAGGAAAAACTTCTATTAATCCAGAATTTCTTTATATCTTCAGTATAATATAAGGAACTATTGCTATCCTTCCTTCCTTCCTTCCTTCCTTCCTTCCTTCCTTCCTTCCTTCCTTCCTTCCTTCCTCTCTCTCTTCCTTCCTTCCTTGCATCCTTAGTACCTACCACAACATACAGTAGGAGTCTATTGAATTTGTTGAAGTGCTAGGGATATTGGAGCCCTTGCATTGCTAGCACAACCCTTGGGAATCTCTGATGATCTTTATGCCATGACCAGGCACTGGAACAGGACTTTTCTGGAGAAGGACTCAGATGCAGAGAAGGTATAGCCATTGTGATTGTGAGGAAGGCAGCACAAATGTTATCCCTTCCATGAAGCACTCCTGACCTTCCTAATTAGTTATGTACTTCTTCCCCTCCAGATCTCCCAAAGAACTTTGTTTCAAAACTCTTTAATGCACTTAGAAAACAAGATGACATAACTGAAAACTGAAAGACTTTAGGGATGATTTAGAGTCCAACCTCTTCATTTCTTTGATGAGAATCTGAGGTGTTGGGGGGTCAGGTGAGGTAGAGGGAGTAATTTGCCAAAGGTCACACAGGCAATATTTATCAGAGGCAGGATTCAGACTGAGGTCTTCTGACATGCCTATGGATTCAAGTAACAAAAAAAAATACTTATTAATCACCTAATACATGCCAATTATGGCACTGGTTTGATGGATAGTATTTTCAGCTAGGAGGAGCAAGAATTATTTTATTTTTTAAAAAAATTCTATTGTTCTCTTTTATTTTTACATCACATTATTACCAACATGCTTCAAACCCAGAAAAACCTCTTTTGTAAGAAAAAACAAAATATAAAAAAGTAGTTCAGCAAAGCCACTTACCTACTGTTTCTCCTGCATATTATACACTCCATTCTTATAGTCCACTACCTCTCTGGTTAGAGAAAGGAGATTATGAACTAACTAATTTATGTTAACTAAAGGCAAAATGGTGGTAAACATTCTTTTGTTGCTCTTTCTTTTAGAATTTCACTTTTTTTGTTTCAGAGGGGAGGCTAAGTGCTTCATTTTCAATTTACTTGAATATCCTTGAAACCCAGGTAATAGGAACTCTTGTTATATTAACTGAAGGAATTTCAGCAGGCTCAAATATCTCTTTCCAGTTAGGGAAGGTGTGACAATACCTCCTACTGAGCCTTGAAGGACTGACCTTTTGGACTGACCCTATACCCAACCAGAAATTCATTTATTTGTTATTTTAATCTTGATTCTGTCCCTGTGGCAGCAAAAACAATAGTTTGCTATACCCTGAAAAATCACAGTTATTGTTGCAACTTGTTCCCCCTCATCCCCTACCCCAGCCCAAAGCAGGACAGGCATCAAAGGGAAACTCACTTGAATTGCAGCTGTATGAGGAGTAAATTTTACACAGGAACATCCTTAGTGTCCTTTCTTCTTTGATCCTTCAAGAAAGGACAATAGAAGCTTCACCTTGGGTGAAATGACGATTGGTTATGGGCCACTACTGAATAGCTAGGCACCTACCTGAATTCAATTCCCATCACTGGAACTCTCTACATTGCCCTAAGGCTTACAGAGACTTTCTGGGCTTCTGATTTCAGACCAGGTCTCTTCTAGATTAGGATAGAAAACATGGATTTAGCTGGCTGTGCAGCTGCTAAATCCATTTTTGGCTTGTGTGCTTGGCAATTCAACATGTTTCCTTACAATGAAAACAAGATTATCAGTAATATCCAAATGAGATTCCCTGTCTGAGTCTTCCCTCCCATCTCCTATCAGTATGTCAATAATAATTTTTATTTAGATGGTTACAGAACAAGCTCATCAGTTCTGCATAAGCAATAACTAATATCTATAGCACTGCTATTTCTTCCATTTAACAGAGATGGAAACTAAGGTAATAATAGAACAAGAATTTTCCAAGGTCATAGCAATCACTTGTCAGAAGAGAATAGAATTTTAGAGACCAAAGAACTTTGTTAATGGATTGCTGGTTCCAATTCATGTTACCTATTTTATTCCTCATTTTCCTTTAAAGATCTTTTTTCAAAATCATTTTTTTAAAGTACACTGAATTATGGTATGAAATAAAATTAGCCAGGTTTTAGCCTTTCTGGCCTATACTTCCTTTTTTCTTTTTCATCATTTCTTAGGAATATCCTTGAAAACTGCTTCATTTTGCATTTTCTTTCTTCTATTCTTTTATATCATACTCTTGTTGTTTATCCTCATTACTTCAGAATATAAAAAAATGTTTTTGGTATTTTTGTGTTACTCAGGTGAATGGGCTTTGAACAAATTTTGGGGTGGACCCCAGACATAGACTCAACTAGCCTAAACTAGGTTTTCTAGAAAGCAGTTTTCTTTTCAGATTAATCCTTCTCTCCTAAATGGACTGTGTACTAGATAGACCCAGTAAATTATTTTTCATGATAGATGTTCCACAAATGGTTTAGTTTGTTGGTGCCTTAGACACAAATTTGTAGTCAAAAGATCTTGGTTTGACTTTTGGTTCTGCTATACATATTGCCTGTGTGACCTTGGGAGCATCACTTGAGTGGCTATAAGTTGCCTCACTGTAAAATAAAGAGTTTTAACTAGATCAGAGGTTCTTTAACCTAGGATCTATGAACTTGTTTTTTAATTTACTTTTATTTCTTAAAAGAAAGTGATAAAATAATACTTCAATTTAACTCATAGTTCATCAGTTCTCTCTGGAGGTGAATAGTATTTTTCATCATGAGTCCTTTGCAATTGTCTTGGATCACCGTGATCAGAGTGGCCAAATCTTTCACAGTTGGTCATCATTACAATACTGCTGTTGCTGTGTACTTGTTTTTTTTTTTTTAATGTTTTTAAAAAGAATAACGATAACTATTTCAAAAAGATTGGTTTCTTTCACAATCCCATGCATTTTATTTTATGCATTTAAAGTCATTTTAAGAATAGAGCTCTTAGCTTTATCAGGCTGCCAAAGAGATCTACGATACAAAAATGGTTAAGAATCCAGAGTTCTTCGCCTTTTTTTTTTTTATCATGGACCCACCCCATTGGAAGTCTGGCAAAGCCTTTGGACCCATTTCTGAAAATGTTTTTAAGCAACCGTAGGAGATACTAAATATCAGTTAAAAAAACAATTATTTACTTCTCATTCGTTTTCGTGCACTCTGGTGGAACAGGAACCCCAGGTTTGACCCTGTATCATTATCCTTTCTGCCTTTAAGGATGTTCTTGTTTGGTTCTATCTCATTCCATGGTGTCCCTCGGAAGAGTTTCAGCATGGAAGCAAAACCCCCTAAGTGCAACATCACGAGGCCCTCCTATTAAAAAAAAAAAAAAAGTATTGTGTGCCCTCTAAAGCCACTCTCAGTTTCCAGTCTTTCCTCCTCTCCTTCTAGAAGTCGCGTTGGTCTGTACGGCTGGGTGCCTCCATGTGCCAAGGGAGTCCAGCCCGGGTTTTGCGCCCAGCCCGCCGCTCCTCCAGCTGAATCCCTCTCCAGCCTCCGCGGCCTCGGCTGCTTCAGCAGCCCGGGGAGTGCGCGAGGCAGAAGCTCACGCAATCATAGGATTGCCGGATCCTTACACCACTCACTCCTAAGCTGGAGCCGGCGGACGGACGGACGGGCGGGCGAGCGGGCAGAGACTGCTCCCCTCCCCGCGCATCCCCTCTCCTGCTCTCTCGACGTTCTCCCCACAAACGCGGGCGGGACGGAGAAAACAAGCCGACCTTGGGGCCGGAAGCCTCGGCCGAGATTCCTGCGGGGGCGGGGAGGCAGGGACTATTTTCTCTCCCTGGGTCCTCGCCTAGCAGCCTGTAATGAACAACATTCCTGGGTTGCTGCGCTCGCTCTCTCTGCTCGCTGCCTATTAGCTGTTCCGGCTCCCTCCCCCTGCTGCATGTTTTCCGCCCTAGTAAAGATCATGCAAACAAAATAAGCATTGAATGCCCTTTGCAAAGTGAACTAGAGTTGGTCGAGGGAAGGGCCTATTCTCCCCTCCCCCCCCCAGAGTGCGTGTTTCTGAGCTGCTAAAAGTCTAGTTTCAGCTTAAAAGTGGAAAGAAGGTGAAAGCTTGGGAGGGGTGAGGGGGGAAAGGAGCTACTTTCAGTTGCTCCACAAGCATCAATAGTTGTCACTAAAATCAAACTGACGTCAGCCCTGGGTAAAAAGATATGTCTCTTTTGTTCTCATTTTGTCTCCCCCTTCCTCCCCCCATTTGCAATCAAAGGCAAGAACATTTTGGGGGGAAAGACAAAAAAAAAAAAAAAGAAAAAATATATTAATTACAATGCAAAGATATCTTCCATTAGAGATCCTGTCTGGGCGGTCGGAATGTTTAATGAATGCATCAAGCCTTTTGATCTCTCTGAGTCAGTCGGGTTCAGTTGTGCCGGAAGGTTAGTTGCATATCCTGTGGCTGATCTGAAATTCGATCAGCAGAGGGGGCAAAGAAAAGAAAAGCATTTTAATGGGAATCAATAGAGGATCATAGGTCCTGGAAGGAAATACGTGTTGATTAAAAATGCCATGTGATTTAAAAAAATGTACACAGCTTTCTTAAAAACAAAAACAAAAAGGAAAAGGAAAAAGCAACCTTTAAAAACAGAAGAGGAGGGAGGGGAGAGGAGAGGAGGGACAAGGGAAAAAAAAAAAAAGCAACACCCAACCCAACCCAGCCCTAGCAATCTATTTTCTGTGTGTGTTGGTGCCAGAGAAGCAGTCAGCAGACCAACAGTTTGTGTAATGCTGCAAGCTACAGCGGGCAAATTTAAAGCTGTATGCTCTAAACAACATAATAAATACTTATTGAAAATGCATTTCGGTTTCTAACCAAGGTTCATTCATGCATTATACAACACACCTAGGGCTGCAGTTAGAAAGACTTAAGACGAAAAACCAGGGGTTCTCTGACACTCTTAAAACTAAACTAAGCCTTACTTTTCCCAGCCTTTAACAACTGATACTGAGAACATTTTTCTGGCTTTCTTAAAGTGCGAGTAACAACTTTCAAAGGTAGAGTTGCTACTGACTCGAATATCCTGTTTTAAAAAGTTGTAAATTTATTATTTTTTTTTTAAATGTGATGTTAGTTTAGATAGGAAGAAGAGAGAACAGTGGCACACAGCATATTGATTGGGTTATAATGGAAAATGATTGCCCTGTTGGAAGAAATAGTAATCAACAACGTAATAAAATGGTTCAGGACTATTTAGTTATCTACCTACTTCAGTGGGAAATGTGGAAAAAAATCCCTTTTAAAGGGCCCTCTAACAAACAATGCACCAAGTTATCAAGGCTGATCATTAAGTTTCTGCCTTCTGGCTGCTGGTTTTCTCTACCATCTTTTCCTTATTCTCATCATTTTTTTTAAATCCTTACCTTCCGTCTTGGAGTATTGACTCCAAGGCAGAAGAGTGGTAAGGGTTGGCAATGGGGGTCAAGTGACTTGCCCAGGGTCACACAGCTGGGATGTGTCTGTAGTCAATTTTGAACCCAGGACCTCCCATCTCTAGGCCTGGCTCTCAATCCACAGAGCTACCCAGCTGCCCTCCTTATTCTCATCATTTTTAAAAAATCACCCACTGAAAAATATGGAAAGAAACAAGAACATTTTATTTGCATATAATTCTAACATTTCTTATTTAGAGTATGAGGACCTGGCAGTAAGAAGAGCCACTATGCAGCCACATCTGTTTGTCTTTTACCTTAATATTTCTCATCACACAGCTACTAAGAGGCTTTTTGCTTTCCTGGCAAGCCTTACTTCACTAAAGGGGGAAAAAATAAGGTTCACACAAGTAACAGAAGTAATAATTTAAAGAAATATGCAAACCATTTCACTTGTCCACTGAAAAATTTAGAAGGAATACAAACTGTAGATTTAATGCAACAAATAAAAATAAAATTTTGTTTCAAATTATGATCAGTTAAGAGGAAAAGATGGGGGTAGTAGAGGTAAAGAAAGAGAAAATAAGAAGGTAAGAGTGGGGAAAGAATCAATTAAGAAACATTTATGAAGTGCCTACTTTGAACTAATTGGGCTCTAGCATTGGTTCCCCAAATATAAAAGTGAGGCAGTTCTAACCCTCAAGAAACTTATATTCTGGTAGGATTGTACAGCTCATTGTAATGGAGGGAAGATCAGGGAAAGAGATTGTGGTCTAGGCTGTAACAGGAATTGTGAGAGAAGTTATTAAGGCAGGAGATTGTCACAAACTTTCCTGTAGCAAATGTAGCAATGATTTAATTCTTGTTCCCAAAGCAAAAGCAAAAAGTAAAAGGGGAGCAGGGCACAGTATGCGATGTATGTGGCTTAGCAGATGGCAAGATACCTTGGCTAGGAAGATTCTGTTGTTCCATTGGGTGGCTGGAGAGGCTGCAAAGCATAGTCCACAATTCTGAGATATAATGCATTAGGTACATTTCCACTTACTCCCCTTAATAATGAGGACAATTCAATGATAGTCCCAAACTAAGCATATTATATGGGAGGGAGTTGCCTTTAGAAGCTGATAAATAGGGTTGGAGAACTGCTCTTTTGTTCTTGGTGGAGAGAAGGTCTCAGACACAGGGAAGATGGCCAGATGCTCATTCTGGATAGGATCTGTCATTGTAGTAGATGCCTGGGTAGGACAATACAGCAGAGAATGAATTGCTTTGTCCTCAAAAAGGATATTCTTAGAATTCTTTTTTGGGTAGTAAGGTATTTTCTGGATAAATCAGATTATATAGTCCTGAAGTCTGGATCATATCTTGCTGTCAGATCCAGGTATGTGTGGAGAGGGGAGTCTTCATTATTGCCTGAGATCTTCATAGAGTTTTTGGGGTGTATTCAGTGTTCAAGGAAGACCTAGTGCCTTTGGTATAAGGGCTGGCTGAACCCTATCTAGGGCTGCTCATCTTTTGTGTCCACCTGTCACCCAACTCTCACCTCTGGCTCCAAGAAGCTTTAGCACACCCCAATAAAAATGTCTTATCGAACCCTGGTCATACTGTGTCAGCAGATGAGCTAAACCAAGTTGAGGCTAACTGATGGACCCTGAACCCCAATTCCAGTTAGGGGGAATGTCTACTCCAGGTATGTGAAGACTTCCCTTGGTGGAAGGAGGAGGTGAGAAGAATTTGTTCTAGTTGCCATAAAGGCAGTTGAAGCCGTCACTATGGAGGACTTAGTCCTTTGTAAGGTCATCCACTGCATCCTGGGCCATTGACTGTCATCCTGACTTGTCTTGCCACTGGCCTTGGATGGCTCTGGAAGAGTGAGGCTGAGAGCTTCGTGCAACTCTGCCTCACAAATCCAGTCAAGAGCAATTCAAATTGTCATCCTGTGATATCATTGGTCCTTTTTGAAAACGAAGGATGAACAACAGTAAAGTCTTTAGATTTGGGGTAAAAGTTTGGTATAACTTTTTTCAGACTGATAAGGGTAGTTGTTCTAGAGATCTATTTTTTATCCAGATATATTAGAAAGGTAAATGGGAGGGAATGATGGAAAATTGGGAGGAAAGTAGGAATATTTTGCCTTCTGTTCTAGTACTTGGGAGTTTTTGTTAGTTTACATTAAAAAGTAACTTATCTTGTTGCTATTGTCCTTTGGTAGGTTAATAACATTCTAATAACTGAAGATTACATTTGAAACTCTCATTTATTTTGCTACATATGAGAACTGCTAAACCAAGTCAAACCTTTTTTTTTTCAGTCCAGTTCTATTCTGGTAAGAAAAGTCAATATAATGCCCCCCTGTCCTTTCCTATATTCAGTGAAAAACAGCTTTTGCAAATAAATGAATTAAATTCTATGCACAGCTCTTCAACTGCTCTTAGAAAATCTTTTTGTAATGGCTCTGAAGAGGATAGAATATTATACTACTGTACCATACTGTGGGGAACTTATTGTCTGGCTCTTTATAGCCACAGTATCATCTCATAGGATGTATATAATATTTCAGACATATTTTACTATCCATGCTCCAAAACTTCAGTTATTTTCTCAACATTCTTTTCGCTTGAATGTGCCCTTCTTAACCCTACTAATCAGTAATGACACTAGAAACCATTTTCAGAAAAAAAAATATTTTATCTGCTTTCATGGATGTCACACCTTTAATTTACTACAAATGTCATTTTTAGTTTAGTAGTCCCAGACATTTCCTTTTGTCCAGACAGAATATCCTAATATATTTATTTTTATTTTGTACTTAACAAGATTTTGATCTTATTTTACATTAAAAAAAAAACTGATTCAGAATAGAAGTAACTAATAAGGCCAAAAAAAAAAAAACTGTGCTGGAGAAAGATGTTATCCAAGGTATTACTAAATGCATAATAGATTTAAATGTTTTACACCCACACGGGGTTTTCATTTTACATGAGTGCCTGATATGTTATGGTATTGGCTGTATGACCTGTCTTAAGTCATTATCTAAGGGGTCACTAGGTTTTACCTGATAAAGGTTATTGAACAATCCTTATCGTATGACTGCAAAGTAAATTAAACCATGAGATTCTGTCTAATCTAATTGGATTATATCTTATTGTATATGTATAATAAGAGAGTATTTAAGTAATCTTGTTCTTTGTGCTACAACCACTCTTTGTTATATCAATTCTCTACTTAAAGTTTAGGATCATAGAATTTTAGAACTGAAAATGACTTTAGAGATGGTCTAGTCCAGTGATTCCCAAAGTGGGCGCTACCACCCCCTGGTGGGTGCTGCGGTGATCCAAGGAGGTGGTGATGGCCATAGGTGCATTTATCTTTCCTATTAATTGTTATTAAAATTAAAAAAAATTAATTTCCAGGGGGCTAAGTAATATTTTTTCTGGAAAGGGGGTGGTAGGCCAAAAAAGTTTGGGAACCACTGCTCTAGTCATTTTGTAGAGGAACAAATGGAGGCTCAGGAGTTAAATAGCTTATATTTACTTACTATTTACATTTATTTATTTGTATTTACTTAGCTATTTGTGTATATACTCAGATTTAATGTTGCAAGGGACCTTAGAGATCATCCAATCCAACTGCTTCATTTTATAGATAAAGAAACTGAGCTCCAGACATAGGTAGAAAGGGGCAGAATTTGATCTTACATTTTCTGACTCCAAATCCAGTTCTTTCCACTGCACCATTCATATCTCCCAGCTGTGGCTATTTGTTCTTTGTCTTTGGTTTTCTTTTTAAAATTATTATTATTTCTTTTTTTCTAGATTACATGTCTATATAGTTTTTCTTTTCTTTGTTTTTCTTTAAACCCTTACCTTCCATCTTGGAGCAGAAGAGTGGTAAGAGCTAGGCAATGGGGGTTAAGTGACTTGACCAGGGTCACACAGCTGGGAAGTGTCTGAGGTCAGATTTGAACCTAGGACCTCCTATCTCTAGGCCTGACTCTCAATCCACTGAGCTACCCAGCTTCCCCCTTCTATATAGTTTTTAATACTCATTTTCTGATATTTTGTAATCTATATTCTCTCCTTCTCTCTTTCCTTCCTCAGTGCCCAGGAAGGCAGGTTATAGATATAGATTGTATATATGCTGTCATATAAATACATAGTTTCATGCTTATCATGTATCATCCTTTGTTTTCAAAGAGGACCAGTGACATCATGAGAGTGATAACTTGCCAAGGAGTTGAATTTAAGTGAGGCAGGTTTCTAAAAGTCATCAGCTTCACTGTCACTTCCATAGTCATTAATGTCTAGTGGCAGGATAAAAGTAAAAATGCCTGATGATGGCCTCAGAATGCATTGGATGACCTTGACATTTTTTATCTCTAAGTTCTAAATGCTCCACAGTGGGTGCTTCAGCTACCATCAGGGCAATTGGAATGAACTATTCTTATCTTCCCATTCTGCTGGGGAAGTATTCACACCCATGGGGTAGTTTTTTGTTATTTGCTCGTTTTAATCATGTCATTAACCCATTCGGGGTATTTTTGGCAAAGAATGGTTTGTAATTTTCTTCTCCAGCTTATTTTATAGATGAGGAAACTGAGGAAATATGATTAAATGACTTGCCAGGGTCATACGGCTCGTGTATCCGAGCCCTGTATTCTGTATTCTGGCCCCTGTATTTGAACTTGTCTTCCTGACTCCAGGACTGGTACTCCATCTACTTTGCCACCTAACTGCTTGGGACTAGAAGTCCCCTTTAACTCACTGATAGGTTTGAGGACTGTTGGTTACCCTCAGTGTGATTTAGCCCATTGGCTGAGACAGTTTTATTGGTGCATTGCTACTGTTTAAGTTATAGCCTCTTGGCATCGCAGGTAAAGGTGGATGAGCATCCCTGAAAAGGGCTCAGCAAGCCCTCACACTAGGGGTTCTAGTTCTCCCCAGATATCCCATTTACCCTACCCCCATTAGGATGTATAAAACAGGGTCTTTGTCCCCCTCTCCTTTTTTTTGGTGATTGTCTCCCCAGCACCCAAACTAATATTAGCCTTGCACATAAAAAGACAATTTATACATTTTGTTTGATTGGAGAATTGAGTTGTCCAGTGTCACACAGGTAATAAATGGGGGATTCTAATCCAGATCTGACATCAAATCTATTGATAATTCAAGATGCATCCAATATTTCAAAGGGCATGGGTTATCAAAGGACTTATTTAAATTCACAAGTTTAACCAATTATCTGGGTGGCAAAGAAGCATGGTGGATGGTGACTTCAGGGACAAGAAAGCTAAGGTGGTTTCTGGCCCCTGGCACAAACTAGCTATGTTAGAGGTTATGTTTTTTATTCAATAAGACTACAATTTATAGTGGAGTTTAAAAAAAAAATCTTACCTTCTGTCTTAGAATCAATACTGAGTATTGGTTCCAAGTAAGAGTGGTAGGCATTTGGGGATAAGTGACTTATCTGGGGTCACACTGCAAGGAAATGTCTAAATCTAGATTTGAATCCAGCACCTCGGATCTTTAGGCTGGTGCTCTATCCAGTGAGCCACCTAACTGCTCTTACAGTGGAGTTTTTGATATACCTGGGTGGAGGGAGTTTCCCATGTAGGAGTTCCCTCCTGCTAATAAAATCACAGCAGCTGAATGGAGCAAAACCAAATAAATCAACCCAGAAAAAAACTTTGGTAAATAGTAAAGATAACATTCTGTTTTTCTATTTTGTAAACAAAAGTATTAGGAGTCATCAGGAGAAATAAAGATAGAAAGATGGGCCCCCCCATTGTTCTAATCCTTTAGGGTCCAAATTACAGAGTAAGGCTGTAGACATGCACTTGCTCCTAAGTAATTTTGCTGACAAATTACCAGTTGGGAATTTTCCTTTACCTTGATTTTAAATGATTAAAAAAAAAATCTTCTACAAGAAAAATGAACTAGCTGATGATAAAGTCCAGTCTTTTCTAGCCTCCTGTTTTATACCAGAATGGTGTATCTGCGATAGCAGTATGGGGGAGGGGGGGACCCTTTTCCTACTAGAACTAATTTCTTTACAGGAATTCCAGTTCTTATGTGGTAGTAAATACAGCAGAACCTCATTAATTCTCACTTTGCTAATCCATAAACCCTATAATTTCCACAAAAATCCCTCAGCAATATCATTTCACTTCTCAGGAAACATTTTATAGCCAGGAGCTGTAGGCAAATCTCAAATCACTAAGACTTCATTACTTTTGCCAAATATACTACAGGCCATTCTCGAGCATACGATCATAAATTATTATGACTAAGCTACATTTATCTAAATAAACTAGGAAAGCGAGTTTCAGGATTTCAAATCAAGGCACTTTTTGGGGGAGTTGTTTGTTTCTTAGTTTAAAATCATATTGTGGACATATTTGCAAATCTTCCAAACAGAGGAACATTCAAAGAGAATTTGCATTTCATTTATGGGAATAAAGGAGATGCTGAACAATTTTGCCCATTCATCATAACATAATTCTATTGGGAGATATGAGGAGAATGAATGATAGCAGGATGCCCTTGTCACTGTTGAATTGCAATTGAAGTAGGGTAGTAACAAAAGCATACATTTACATAGAACCTGAAGGTTCACAAAGGTCTCTCCAGTAACAATCTTATAAAGGAGATAATAAAAATATGATTATTCCCATTTTAAAGATGACTACACAAAGGCTCAGGAAGGAAGTTGAACTACTGATGTACTGTTTAGGTAAGGTATATTAGGTAAGGAATGGTACACTAAACCAGTAAGTATAGGAACAAATGGTCAAACCTCTGGAAAAGAAAAAAAGGAAGCAAGGCACACTTTTAAGTTAAATCTGTTTTGTTAACATTTCCTCTATTACTTTCCTAAGTGTAGACAACCAGCAAAACAATAAATCAAGCCTTAATTTGTAGCAGTTGCTGATTTCTGAAGGTATAAATGTTAATGCTGAAAATGTCACAATCAGCTTCTGAGCTGGTTTGAGCTGGCTCCAGCACAACTCCTGATTGAAACCCATGTATGTCCTAAGTTTAGGGGTTCCTTGATAACCCATTGTCTATAATAAGGAATAATAATACAAGAAATACTCTATTGATTCATTACAAGTGATATCTACAACTGGTTGATCAAGAAGTGCTGGCCCCTTTCTAGAACCTTGTGGGCATTTCCATTGGGAAAGGGGATGTGGACAAAAACTAGCTAATGGTTCCTTTTCTTGAGGTTTCAGGACACTCCTACAGGGAGGGATATATTCCTTCCTTCCCCTTGACCTTAATACTTTCCTTTTTGTTACCTAAATCATTGCCAGGCTTCAAGGAAATAAACAAGTAGCATTTTCCACACACTAAATATTTTCAAACCCCTGGACCATAACAGCTTCTTGTCCTTTTAGTAGCACAGTAGAGAGAGTATAGAACTTGGAGTCAGGAAGATGAGAGTTTGAATCCTACCTCAAATACCTTCTAGCTGTATGACCCAGGGCAGGTCACTTAACCCCTGGACCTCAGTTTTTCTTACCTGTAAAATGGAAGTAATAATAACATATCTGTTCCATGGTTGTTGAGAGAATCACATGGGATACTAAGTAAAGTACTTTGTAAACCTGAAAGCACAGACATATACTTATAATAATAATAATAATAATAAGCATTATTATTATGTGGGAACTGCAATCACATAAGTGGTAAAAGTATCCACATGTAAAAAATAATATCTTACATTTTTGTAACATATTTTTTCTAAGTCATGTTGTACCTCTTGATAGGATCATAGATTTAGGACTGGAAGGGATTCAGAGGTCATTTAATTCTATTCCTTCCCTTTTAAAAAACAAACAAACAAACCCTTACCTCAGTTTCCTTATCTGCAAAATGGGGATTACAATACCTACCTCCCAAGGTTGTTGTGATGATTGAATGAGATAATAATTGCAAAAGACTTATCATTGTTCTTAACACATAGTAGACACTATATAAATGCTAGCTATTTATTATGATCATGATTAATTATACCTCATGGAAAAGACATTTTGGTACAAATAAGAATCTGAAGCCATATCCTATCAGGTTGTAGTTGCTGTTGGCAAAATGAAATGGAAATAGGAAGAACAACAGGGCAGGCTACAAAGTGGAGTCCTGAAGCTCAGCCCTCCTATCAGTTGTTTATATTTCCAAATTTTATTTAATTTTTTTGCTAGTTTCCTTGTTTTTTCATGAGGTCTTTCTATACTGTTTTCTCTTTTTCCCTTCACTAACTGCTAGAGCTTTCACCACAAAATCCAGTGACACAAGCCTCTTTGCTGCGTCTTTTGCCTAAGTGTTTCCCAACTCACCGGCTTTCCCTGTTGTCCCTCTTGCCTAGAATGCTCTCTTTCCTCATCCATCTCCTAGCTTCTGTAGCTTCCTTTGAGTCTCACCTTCTACAAGAAGCCTTTTCACAGTCCTCCTTAATGTCAGTGATTTTCCTCTGTGACTATTACCACCCCTAACCCCAATTTATCCTCTTTCTAACTCTCTTTTGTGCACGGTGGTTGATATATTATCACCTTCAGTTGTCTGTGAGCTCCTGGAAATTCCAGCATGGACTATTTTTTCCCATTTTCTGTACCCCCAGCACTTAGCACAGTGCCTGGCACACAGTAGGGACTTAATAAATGCTAACTGACTGAATGACCTTTATTTATTTTGGATGCATTTTGTACATGTTGTCTACCTTGATATAAAGTCATCATTGAGTGAGAGGGCTGTTTCCTTTTGTCCTTGTACCCCTATTGATTAGCATAGTGCCTGGCATATAGTCAGCACTTAGCAAATCCTCATTGGTTGATTGGTTCTCAATATGTAAAATGGATTGGATCACTGAAATAGATGATGCAATAAATCCCTTCCAGCTTTAAGAGTCTATTGTTCTTTTTTATGTTTTTTATTTTCTTTCTATTTTCTCTTTTATTTTCTTTTAAATTTATTTGTTGCATTAAAACACCCAGTTAATTCCCTCCCTTTCTCCCTTCCCCTCGTTAGAGAAGGCATCATTTGACAAAAAAGATATGTGTGACTTCTGTTTATCAGTTCTTTCTCTGAAGATGGACATTCACAAGTCATTCTTCAAACAATATTTCTGTTGTCCTATGTAACGTTCTCTTGGCTGATTTGTTTTCTTTCAAATGTTGGATCTACATCCCTTCTGTCTGCCTTGTTAGCTACCAGGATATTACTGAAAATTTTATAGCAAGTGACCAGTCATTCCTAGACATGAAGAAATCTGGTTCAAAATAGCTTTTGTGGAAAGCACACTGAATTTGGTGGGGGAGTGGGGGGGTCAAGAAAAACCTGGGTTCCAGCTATGCCCCAATCTCGAGAGTATATGTTATAGCAGATGGAGGATTAGATTTTGAATCAGAAGAGATGATTTCGAATTCTTCTTCTAACACTTACTAGCCTTGTTATCATGGGTAATTCATGTAATTTCTCTGAGCCTTAGTTGTAACATGGAGATAAATAATGCCTGTAGTTCAAACATAAGGGTTATTGTGAGAACCAAATGTATGTAAAGTGTGCTACAAACCTTTAAGTGCTGTATAATTATCAGCCTTTTTCCTTTCCATTTTATATCATGGGCAGAGATGGCAGCGAAGACTGACCTAGTAATTCTGGGAATTGGACTAAGAGTTTTCAAAAGCTATTATCACAGGGAGTCAGTACACAAATTCCAATCTTAAAGATTTAGAGAAACTTCTCAGGCCAAGTATCTCTATTATCTCAATTAGAAAACATAGTGCCTGGCTCCAGAAATTTTGCAGGTTCCAAAAAAAAAAATCTTAATATTTTCTGGATTGATTTAACTCTAAGAAATCAAATTAAAAAACAAGTCTCACCAACGCCATAACTTTCTCTTATTAACACCTACTAAACATTTCCTCCCCCTTAATTGAAGGTTCTATAGTTTATTATTATCTCCATCTTTAAATTCCAGGTAATAAGACATCCCATCTTCCCTGTATTATAGTTGAGCCCTTTGACACGAGGTGGAAAACTTTATGTACAGTGTATAGGGACTGTTTCTGCTTTCCATCTCTTGCTTCCATGAAAGTCTTAGCAACCTCTCAAGACCTCTTCTTTTTTGTATCTACTTGCCCAGTCATTGTATTACCAAGAGGTCAAAAATCCACCTGAGATGAGAACTGTGTGTATGGTGGGGTAGGAGGCAGGGGGGCATCTCCATTTCTTATCCTGGCATATTTTTAGCGGGTCTGAATTTACCTTTCCTGTCCTCAGGCTATTTAGATCAGATGGAATTTCAGAATTACTAGTATCTATAAAAATTAAAAAGAATATAGAAAATTTAGAAAAATTAGAAAAAGAAAATCTAAAATATTATGTTTTTTGTAAGATTTATTAGTAATCACTAGAAAATAAAGCCACGTGCCATGCTAGCTTAGGTTGTTTGAACAGCTTGTTCCATTATGCCACCATAGGAAGGAAAGAGCTCCGGGAACGCCAGCCCCTCAATTTTGTCCCCCTGTCAATGTCAGTGCGTAAGGACAGGAAGTCAGTGGGCTCATGGGAAATGTAGTTCAAAGACCCCAAAATTTCCAATAGCACATATCTTAGGAGCTGGTTGATAGTATTACTACTTAGAACATTTCACCTTTATATTTTCCATAAAGCAATCTTTTGCAGTAGATAGAGTAAAGATTATGGTACACAGAAGGAAACTGAGTCTCTGAGGGGCAAAGTAATTAGCTTATAGTCACATACCCAGTTGTGATCAAGAATTCTGATTTGAACCCAGGTCTCCTGGCTTTCCATCCAACCCTTACTCTATCTTGCCTTACTGTCTCGTAGGACAAAGTTCTTCACTACTTTCCCAGGTAATGTAGCAAGGCTAACAGTTGATTTACCCCTATTTGTGGCAAGGATCCCTCCATTCCCTCTGGAGTCAGATTGAGGACAGTTTTGCCTTCCTCTGTGACCAAGACCAGAGCCCTCAGGCAAGGCACAAGAACTCACAGGTAAGGGTCAGGCAGGGTGGAGAAGCAAATAGCTCTTAGGAGGAATCATCCAGGCACCCAGGCAAGGAGACAGCAATGGAAAACCATTGCCCAAGGCAGCCAGGAAGCTTGTTACCTCAGGGACAATTTTTTTTTTTTGGCCAGTTTTTTTATAACACTGCTTGGGTCACAGCGGCTTCTTTGATCTGTCCAGCTGATCACCAGTTGGCATGGATCAGCCTCTGAGCTCATCAGTGGGTAAGGATGCTGGCAGAAAGAAAAAGAAACATTTAAGCAGGAAGGTCTCAATTTCAGCCCTGTGAAAACCAGCCATTCTGTTGTGCAATTCTGCTATATGATTTCTTCTGGAGGGGAGCGAAGGCACTGACATAATTTCATTTCAGAAATATGCAACACATTAGCAGTTGCCTTTCTGTGATGTAAAATTGTTTGAATTTAGGGCTGTTATTTATTTAGAGAGAATTAGTACTGGACCCTATAAATTAGGCATGACTGACCTCAAAGTATGATGGAAAAGTAATTAATATAATGTTCTGAATTTGTAACGGAAAGAGAATACAGTCATAGTTTTACAGACAGTTTAAAAAAAAAAAAGCACCCATCCCAAATCCTCTCAGTCAAAGTTAGGACGCATCTCCCATCAATTACTTAATGAGAATTTATTAGTACATCCATTGTGTTAGGCATTGGGTCAGATTTGGGCTGGGGCTGGATGGATATAGAATTAGATAGGGCAGCTGTCTTCAAGAAGCTTCAATCTAATTGAGAGATAAAAGTAACAAAATATGAAAGAATAGCAAACAGAGCAAACTTGTATATTTTGTGTCTTTCATTTTGAAGAGGACACATAACATCATGAGTGTGATGTCTTTTTTTTTTTTTTAAAACCCTTACTTTCTCTCTTTGTAACAACTCTTAAGACAGAAGGGCAAGGGCTAGGCAAATGGGATTAAGTGACTTGCCCAGGGTCACACAGCTAGGAAAAATCTGAGGCCAAGATTTGAACCTAGGTCCTCCCGACTCCAGACCTGGCTCTCTAGCCATTGTGCTATGTAGCTGCTCGGGTCCTTAATAACTTTTAAATATATAAAAGGATTCTGCAATCAAAAAAGTTTGAGGATCACTGCCACAAAGCACTTTTTCTTAATATTTTTAATATTATGGCTCTTTTGAGAGTCTGCTAAAACCTCTGAATATTTTAAAATGCTTAAAATAAAATACATAGGATTACAAAAGACATCATTTTCCCCCTCCTTGAAAACTATCAGTGAACCAAGCTAACAAGGCCTGCTCAAGGGTAGAAGTCCTCTGTTCCTGCCATTTCCAAACCAGAGCTATTGATGGGATGGGAGAGGGGCAGCTAGGGATCACAGTGGATTGAGTGAGTGCCAGGCTTGGAGTCAGGAAGATCTGGGTTCAAATGAGATCTCAGACACTTTCTAGCTGTGTGACCCTGGGTGAGTCACTTAAACCTGATGGCCTAGCCGAGGCCACTCTTTTGTCTTGGAATTGATACTAAGACAGAAGGTGAAAGGTTTTTAAAAATAGAAGGGATGGTAGAAAGCCCCATTGCACTCAGGAAGTATGAGTGCATGCTTATTCTCATCAATATTTAAGACTAGGGGCATTTAGGCAAGTTGCTGTGCAGAAAAAGTAGCACAAAAGTAGGAGGATACTAATAGAAAAGGTAATCTTGTTCCAAATCTCTGTAGCTCATAATTCAGGCCCTGATCAAATTGGTTGAAAAATCTATTATATTTTTCAGCTCTGACTCTTGAATTTGAAATCCGTTCTAGTCAGTGGATGATTTCATAGTTTTAACTCACTTTGTTTTTCACCTAATAAAATTGGGGATTCCTTCAAGCTTCACAAGCCTAAACTTATCTCCCTGCTCTACCCTTTCTCACACACCCCGTATGTAGCAAAAGGAGGAAAGCTGGGGATATCTTCAGTTTTCTGTTGAGCCACATGCGTATAATGTGACCAGCTGGTTTTTAGGTTTTTTTTTTTAGTGTCATCTTTTTATTATTAACAAATTTCCACATAAATTTCCCGAAGTTATATGATCCAAATTGTCTCCCTTCCTCCCTTCCTTCTGCAGTCCTGGAGTTGGTGAGCAATTCGATCTGGGCTATACATGTATTATCATCAAAATATATTTCTATATTGTTCATTTTTACAAGTGAATAATCATCTAAAACCAAAATCCCAACACAAAAACCCAAATAAATGAAAAATCATCCTGTTTTATCTGCATTTCAACTTTTAACAGTTCTTTTTCTGAAGATGGTTAATGTTTTTAGATTTTTAACCTTAGAAGTTTATTATAATGTCCTTATGGTTTCTAAATAGTCTATCTCTTTCAGGTAATTTGGTAATGGGCAAGACAAATATAGTAGCCTGATTGATCCCTAGATCTGAAGTGAGAGTACCTGGATTGAAATTTTATTTCAGTTACTGTATGTCCTTGAGCAAGTCAATCCATTGTTCTTTGTTTCAGCTTCCATATCAGTAAAATGAGGGAGGGGATTGAACTAAGAAACTTTTAAGGTCCTTTTAATTTATTTAATTTTAAAAATATTTTCTCCTGTTTACATGATTCATTCTCTTCCTTCCCCCTCCCAGAGCCAAAGAGCAATTCCACTGGGTTGTACAAGTGTTATCACTTGATATTTAAGGTCCTTTTTATGTAAGTTCATGTTCCTGAGAAAGATATTTGGGTAGGTTTGGATCTAGTTTTTGAAGTTACTTATTTGGGGTTTGCTGTGAAAATTCTTGATGAAGTAGGAATGCCTAATCATCTTGGTTTTTTTTTAAAAAAAGAATTCGTAATTTATCCAGAATCCCAAGTTCTTTTTGAACAGAATAGGCTTTGCTTATTTGAGTATTCTTTCCTCTTCGCTTTTTTTTTTCTTTCCTGTTTTGTGAAGGTCTTGTTCTTAGGGTCTTGCACTTAGTCAGTTGCCATTATGTTGGCCACTTGCCACTTGTAGTACTACCTGAGAGAATACCTTTCCAGTGTTTTTGCTGCTTCTGTGAACCCCAAACCCTACCTGTTCTCATAGCCCAAGCCATTACCCCTACTTGTACAGACTTGTTCAGTATTTAGTCCCTCCAAAAGGTGGCAACCCTGCACCTAGAGAAGGTGTGGGAAGGAAAGGAACCTATTTGGGTGACCTACTTTAGAAGATCTCTTTGAGCCAGTCTAGAGAGCGTACAGATGCCCTCTAGAGGTTAATGGCTGGCCAGCTGCTCTTTCTGTAACTATTTTAGCATGATATTCTGTTTACAAACTTTGGTGCCCATGGAGGGTTGACTGCCCCTTCTTTTAGCACAGGGGAAATCAGTCTCTTTAGCTAGAGAACCAAAGAGAGCAGCAAATGAGGGAAGAAGACAGAAAGAAGATGAAGGAGAGTGATTTCTCTCTCAAGCTGTAATTTCCTCCCATCAAGATTGAGTTGCCGTGGTCCCAGAAAGTGCAGCTGGATTGCCTCCTAATATGCATGGAACCTAATGGACACCCATACCCCCAATTCACCTGGGTAATAGAGATAAGAACATTTTATCACTTTGGAATGAATGGCTTGTCTTCATACCGGGTTTTCTTGGTGAAGGGAAACAAGTGAATATTTTATCCTGAAAAAGTGTAGCTTTCATTTGACTTGCAAATTGTTTTCAGACCCTAATTGCAAAAGTAGATAATCCTGAAGAGTGAAAAATATACAGTGCAATAAGAGAGATGTATGGTGAAAAGATTCTATTGTATCTAGTGATCATGATGTTGTAGGATTATTTGAGAACAAATACGGTGAGAGGTTTTTAGGATTTGCCCAACTGTCGTTAGACTGGAAAATCTGCCTGCTTTTTTTTTTTTTTCAGGTTGATCTAGCTTTTTGTATTGACTTGAAGAAGAATTTTCTTAGACTACGTGGGGAGGAGTTCCCTTCTCCCAGAGGCTGGCTCCCTCTATGTGTGTAGTGCTTTTGATTAGCTCTGCTGTTTTGCCTATGGCAATCATCCTTGCAAACATTTCTTTCCTCTGCATCACTCAGGCCTCTCTCCTTCGTGAAGTTGCTTCCTTTTTTCATCAAAGCCAAACAGAGTGGTATTTTTTTCCTCAGTAAAATTCTCTTTCTCCTTGGCCCTGCACCTGGCCCTTCTTCCCAAGGTGCTTTGGAAGAAAGGCAGAATTGAGAACATCATCCTTTGTTCTTGAGCAAATCTTATTTGGAGAAAGCTGGTGGGAGTGTGCTTCTCTAAGGGGACTTCTGCCCAGAATGGAGCAGGATGTTCCAACTGGTTTTAAAAATGCACTGTAATAGTATTAACATTTATTCAGCATTGACATTATGCCAGATGCGATGTAGAACAAAGATAGCCACAACCCCAAGCTCATGGCAGCTTGCAAAAGAGAAAATGTTGGCTTGAGTTTTCTGTCGATTAAATACAATACATTTCTCCATATTTCCCTTCCCTATTAGCCTTATTTATGGTATTCTAAGACATGAACCCCTCTCTGCTCATCTGCACATAATGTTGACCAACTCCAATAAGAGTTATTGAGGAGTGAAAAAAACCAAGCCAGTGTTTTCTTAATGGTGGTCACATTTTGTAGGCAATAACTGCCTGAGAGGATTTCATTATTTGCCTGTTCATCCATTCGTATGTCCATCCTGGTTATGAGGTCAGATGGGAACAAAGCCAGAAATACAGGGCTTCTAATGCCGAGCTGAGCAAAGACTCCTCTTTAGTGCATCTTCACGATAGGGATAGATATCCTGCCCACACTGTACCAAATAGAACCAAAGGCAGGAGAGGAGGGAGCTCCTTATCATGATGCTCAGTAATCGCATTAAAGGAATACACGTTTAATGCATATTCTAAAAAATAGGAAAGAAAAGAGAAAATTGACTGGAAAAAAATCGAGAACTGATATAACAGATTTCTTTAAAAAAAAAAAAAAAAGATCCTTTCTGTTCTCATAGCTGGTACAGCGTTGCTGCCTTAAAGGAACCGCCAGTTAAAAGAACACATTTGTGTGTGGAACAAGGTCACGCACTTATTGGTTTTTTGCTGCAAAGCATAAATATACTAGACAAGTAGAATCAGTTTGCTTTTACTACAGTCTTGTACTTTACACAAAGGCTGCAGGACATATATATTCTCTAATGCCACCAGCGCCAAGGTCCAGAGGGGCACAGAGTCAGGGGTCTCAGAAATGGTCTTGTAGAGCAAAATAGTCAAGTGTTTGTTGTAAGGAATAAATATATTACCTGGAAATGCACTCTGATCTTACCATCATTGGACTCCAGGCTATCAGGTCAGCTATAGTACAAAGGAAATGGGTTAGGCCCAAGTGATCCAGACTTCGCTTTGAAAATGAGGCGGATTCTCTGAACCTCTTTCTTATATGTGTGATTAAAAAAAAAAATTCCCAACCATTTTCAGTTGCTCAAATGTCTCCCCTTTTAGCACATTCTAATCTTTGGAGATTATAATAGTATTAATGATGATAATCATTGTAATGATGATATTAATAACAATAATGTAGCACCTCTTTTATCTGGTATTATCAAAGAGGAATTGTTCTATGTAGTTGTATTTTTCAACACGAACTTAAATCCTTTAATCAAGACTTTTAAAATATATATTTTTAAAAATACATGCTCCATTTTTTTGTCAGACTTTTCATGACCCCATTTGGGGTTTTCTTGGCAAAAATACTAGAGTGGTTTGCCATTTTCTTCTTTGGCTAATTTTACAGAGGAGACAACAGAGGCAAATGAGATTGTTCAGGGCCACCTGCTTTAAAATATTTTTGAAGGACATCTTTCTATAATGCATTGCACAATTATACTTCTTAAGCTGAGCATTCAGACATCATTAAAGTTTTTCCTAATGACATAGGACCATTAGAGTCAACATCAATTTATTTTATTATTATTTTTTTTTTGTTAAGGGGTACAGAAGAGACCATTGTTATACATGAGGCTGTCTGCTCATCCTTGAAATACCCCCGACCTGTGTTTGTTTGGGCATTTATTGCCTTCTTTATAATGACTGTCACTTGTTTTTGTTGTTGTCAGTTTGTCTGCCTGTAGCTTCCTCCTTTCCCCCTTCTAATTTTTGGCATTTCCCTGATTGTTGGCTAGCAAATCAGATAAGCATGCTTATTATAATTATATTTAAAATTTCAGTAGTGAAGACTGAAGAAATTCTCTCAAAAGAACTGCATGAGCTTTATAAGTACATGGGCTTTTGGCTATTTATCTTGGCCGCCCAAGAACCTTTTAGAGTACTTCCTAGTTTTCTTCTGTGTTCTTGGTAATTGAAATGGCCAGACTAATGAATTATCACAGAGTAACAGAGGGGAGGGAGAAGGAGAGGTCTGAGGGCAGTTAGTTGGTGCAGTGGATAGAGTGCCAGATCTGGAGTCAGGAGGACTCATCCCTACCTTGACCTTGGACACTTACTAGCTGTGTGTCCTCCGGGAAGTCACCTAACTCTGCCTCAGTTTCTTCATCTGTAAAATGACCTGGACAAGGAAATAGCAAACCACTCTAGCATCTCTACCACAAAAACCCCACAAAGGGGTCACAAAGAATTGGACACAACCTGAAATGGCTTAATAACAACTAAAACAAAATAATGGAGTCACTTGAGTTGGAGTATCTCCATGGAGAGCTTGCTTCCAGGAGAATCATGATTCCATTAAGGGAAGTATCTCAGAAAGACTGTGGAGAATGCTTATTCTATAACTGGTTAGTATTGCTAATTAATTAAAGAGTAGGCTTGCTATTTGATTATGGAAGCATGTGAAAAATCTCATCAGCTTTAGCCACTTTGTTTTTTGGCTTCATCTGGAGACACTCACTGCATCTACTGAGAGTCCATGCTATAAGGGAAGAAATTTTAGGACTTTCTCTCCTCTGAGGCTTGAAAAACAAGTTCTTTTTGGTTCTAGGGGAAGGGAATAGAATTCTCTAACCTTGGAAATTTCGAAAGGTAGAGAAAGTCAGAAGTCCACTTCAGGTTTTGCAATCAGTTCAGCATTGATGGTTCCATGAAAGAAAGACTGACTGACCTTTGGGAGCTAAGAACTCCATCAGTGATAGAGGAAATAAATGGAGGCTCATTCAGTAGTTAGACCTCTTTTAGTTATGAACTCGGTGGATTCAAGATTAGGTAGGAACTGAGACTAAAAAAAGATCCCTTTGTAAAAACTACTTGACATCAAGTGGTTTAATAAAACTGATGTGCT
The DNA here is from genome assembly GCF_016433145.1 of Gracilinanus agilis. Taxonomy (NCBI): domain Eukaryota; kingdom Metazoa; phylum Chordata; class Mammalia; order Didelphimorphia; family Didelphidae; genus Gracilinanus; species Gracilinanus agilis. The sequence continues at coordinate 420,234,071 of NC_058133.1, read as the reverse complement.
AGTCACTGGTCCTAGCTGAGGAAGGTGGCAAGAATTTATATATATATATATATATATATACACAAAATGCANTAGGGGAAGGGAATAGAATTCTCTAACCTTGGAAATTTCGAAAGGTAGAGAAAGTCAGAAGTCCACTTCAGGTTTTGCAATCAGTTCAGCATTGATGGTTCCATGAAAGAAAGACTGACTGACCTTTGGGAGCTAAGAACTCCATCAGTGATAGAGGAAATAAATGGAGGCTCATTCAGTAGTTAGACCTCTTTTAGTTATGAACTCGGTGGATTCAAGATTAGGTAGGAACTGAGACTAAAAAAAGATCCCTTTGTAAAAACTACTTGACATCAAGTGGTTTAATAAAACTGATGTGCTAGTCACTGGTCCTAGCTGAGGAAGGTGGCAAGAATTTATATATATATATATATATATATATATACAAAATGCATATAAAATATACAATATATATAACATAAATAAAATATAAATTATATGTAATATAAATATATTTTACATATAATGTATATATACACATATAAAATAAGGATTTATAGTAGCATACATATATTACACATAAAAAGAAGACCAAAGTTCAAATCTTAATCCTAGCCCAAGGTTTAGTCCTACATTGTGACCTTGGAAAAAATCCATCTCATTTGAGTCTCAATTTCTTCATGTATCAAATAAAGATATTTGCACTGTTGATCTTCTCAGTCTGTTAAGAAGATCACATTAAATAATGTATTTTTAAAAAGCATTTTATCAACCATCAAGTGCTATGTAAATGTGTTATTGCTTTGTTTTCTTTCTGTCCTTGGTACTCAATTTGTTCTGTAGAAATGATTACTTGTGGATACCTTGCTTTGTAGATGTCCTTTAAAAATTTTTTTATTTTGATTGTCATGCAAAACACAGTTCCATATTGGTCATTGTTGTAAGAGCGAACTCATACATAACCAAAACCCTAAAATAAAACCAAAAATACGCTGATGTGAAAGACAACTCCAGCAGTTCTTTCTCTTGAGGTAGATAGTATTCCCAGTTATAAATCTTTCAGGATTGTCCCAGATCATTGAATTGGCTAGGAGTGGCCATGTTTTCACAAATGATCCTCATATAATATTTTTTAAATTTATTTTTTAAACCCTTAACTTCTGCGTATTGGCTCATAGGTGGAAGAGTGGTAAGGGTGGGCAATGGGGGTCAAGTGACTTGCCCAGGGTCACACAGCTGGGAAGTGTCCAAGGCCGTATTTGAACCTAGGACCTCCTGTCTCTAGGCCTGGCTCTCAATCCACTGAGCTACCCAGCTGCCCCTGATCCTCATATAATATTGCTGTTACTATGTACAATGTTCTCCCAGTTCTGTTAATTTTGCTTTGCATCAGTTCAAACAGATCTCTCTGTCTTTTTCTTAAGTTGTCTTGCTTAGCATTTTTATAGCACAATAGTATTCAGTCACCAACATGCACCATGATTTGTTCAACCACTCCCTAATTGATGGACTCCCCTCAATTTCCAATTCTTTGCCACCACAAAAAGAGTTGCTGTAAATATTTTTGTACAAGTAGGTCCTTTCCTTCTTTTTATCATCTCTTTGTGATACCAATCTAGTAGTGGTATTACTGGATCAAAGGGTATGTACAGTTTTATAGCCCTTTGGGCATAGTTCAAAATTGCCCTATAGAATGGTTGGATCAGTTCACAATTCCATCAATAACGCATTAGTGTCCCAATTTTGCCATATTCCCTCCAATATTTACCACTTTCCTTTACTGCCAATCTGATGGTGTGAGGTGGTACCTCAGTGTTGTTTAATTTGCATTTATCTAATTGAGAGTGATTTAGAACATTTTTCCATATGATTATTGATGGCTTTGATTGCTTCGTCTGAAAATTGCTTGTTCATATCCTTTGACCATTTGTCAATGGGGAATGGCTTGTATTCTCATAAATTTGACTTATTTCTTTATAAATTTGAGAAATTAAACTTTTATCAGAGAAATTTTTTATTAAAGTATTTTCCCAGTTTGTTGTTTCCCTTCTAATTTTGGTTACATTAATTTTGTTTGTATAAAAGCTTTTAAATTTAATATAATCAAAATTATTTATTTTTCTATCTTATAATACTCTCTATCTCTTGTTTGGTTATAAAGTCTTCCCCTCTCCAAAGATCCACCAGGTAAACTATTCTGTGTTCCTCTAATTTAGTAATAGTATTACTCATATATCTAAATCATATATCTGTTCTGACCTTATTTTGGTATAGATGTGAGATATTGATCTATTTCTAGTTTCTGCTATATTGTTTTCCAGTTCCCCCAGCAGTTTTTGTTAAATAGTTAGTTCTTATTCCAAAAGCTGGGATCTTTGAGTTTATCAAAGACTAGGTTGCTAAGTCATTTACTCCTGCATATTATGTATCTTACTATCTTCATTGATCTACCATTCTATTTCTTAGCCAATACCAGATTGTTTTGATGATTATTGTTTTATAGTACAATTTGAGATATGGTTCTGTTAGGCCACTTTCCTTCACATTTTTTTATTTAGTTCCCTTGATATTCTTGAACTTTTCCATATGAATTTTGTTATTATTTTTTTCTAGTTCTATAAAATAATTATTTGGTAGTTTGATTGGTAGGACACAGAATAAGTAAATTAATTTAGGTAGAATTGTCATTTTTGTTAAATTATCTCGGCCTACCCACAAGCAATTAATATTTTTCCATTTGTTTAGAACTGACTTTGTGTAAAAAGTGTTTCATAATTATGTTCATATAATTCCTGTGTTTGCCTTGGCAAGTAGATTTTCAGGTATTTCATATTGTTTAGTGTGATTTTTAATGGAATTTCTCTTCTAACTCTTGCTACTGGACTTTGTTGGTAATATAGAGAAATGCTAGTGATTTATGAGGATTTATTTTGTATCCTGGAACTTTACTAAAGTTATTATTTATTTTGACTAGTTTTTGAGTTGATTCTCTAAATATACCATCATATCACCTGCAAAGAGTCAGTTTAGTTTCCTCATTGTCTTCTTTAATTCCTTCAATTTTTTTCTTTCCTTATTGCTAAAGCTAGTATTTCTAATACAATATTAAATAATAGTGGTAATAATGGGCATCCTTGCTTCACTCCTGATATTATTGGGAAGGCTTCTAACTCATCCCCATTGCAGGTGATACTTGCTGAAGGTTTTAGGTGACTACTACTTATCATTTAAAGGAATGACCTATTTATTCCTATGCTTTCTAGAGTTGTTGGTTTTTAAACCTTTACCTTCTGCATTAAGACAATGAGGAAACTGAAAAAAAGTAGCAATTCATAAAAATTAATAAAAATTGAAAGTAAAGTAATAAAAAAGTAGGAAAGAAAAAATCAAATAATCATTATCAAAAATGAAAAGGGTGAACTTAACACCAATGAAAAGAAAATTAAAGCAATCATTAGGAGCTATTTTCCCCAATTATATGCCAATAAATCTGACAATCTATGTGAAAATGGTGAATATTTACAAAAATACAAATTGCCCAAATTGGTGAACATTTACAAAAATACAAATTGCCCAAATTAACAAAAGAGAAAATAGAATACTTAAATCCCATCTCAGAAAAAGAAATTGAAAAAACCATCAATGAACTTCCTAAGAAAAAATCCCAGGGCCAAGTGGATTCACAAACGAATTCTACCAAACATTTAAAGAACAATTAATCCCAACACTATAAAAACTATTTGAGGAAATGGGCAGAGAGGGAATGCTACCAAATTCTTTTTGTGAAACAAATATGGTACTGTCACCTAAGCCAGGAAGAGCAAAAACAGAGAAAGAAAATTATAGGCCATTTTCACCAATGAATGTTGATTTTTTCTTTCCTACTTTTAAATCAAATGAACCAATGCTCAATTTCATTTATTTATTTATTTTATCAGGAAAAAAAAAGGTCTAATCTTATTTATTAGTTCAGTGATTCTTTTACTTTCAATTTTTATTAAATTCTCCTTTAATTTTTAGGATTTCCAATTTAGTTTTTAATTAAGGATTTTAAATTTGTTCTTTTCCTAGTTATTTTTAATTATATGCCCAATTCATTGATCACTATTTTCTCTATTTTATTCATGTAAGTGTTGAGATAGATAAAATTTCCCCTTAGTACTACTTTGGCTATATTCCATAAACTTTGGTATGTTGTCTCCGCATTGTCATTCTCATTAATAAAACTATTGATTGTTTCTACAATTTGTTCTTTGACCTGCCTTTTTTTTTTTAGCTTCCAATTATTTAGTTTCCAATCAATTTTTGATTTGTTTTTCCATGGACCTCTAATGATTATAATTTTTATTGCATTATAATCTGAAAAAGATGCATTTATTATTTCTGCTTTTGGTTGTGAAGTTTTTATGCTCTAATACATGGTCAATTTTTGTGCAGGAGCCATGAACTGCTGAAAAGAAGGTATATTCCTTTCTATTCCCATTCAATTTCTCCAGATACCTATTAATTCTAATTTTTCTAAGATTTGATTCACTTCCCTTACTTCTTTCTTGCAAATTTTTTGGTTTGATTTATCTAGATCTGAAAGAGAGAAGTTGAGGTGCCCCACTAGTATAGTTCTACTGGCTATTTCCTCCTGAAGTTAATTTAATTTTTCTTTTAAAAATTTAGAGGCTAATTCCCCAATTGATAATGGGCAAGGGACATGAATAGGCAATTTTCAGATAAAGAAATCAAAACTATCAATAAGCACATGAGAAAGTGTTCTAAATCTCTAATAATTAGAGAAATGTAAATCAAAAGAACTCTGAGGTATCAACTCACACCCTAGCAGATTGGCTAAAATGATAGAAGGGGAGAGTAATGAATGCTGGAGGGGATGTAGCAAAATTGGGACATTAATGCATTGTTGGTGGAGTTGTGAACTGATCCAACCATTCTGGATGGCAATTTTGAACTATGCCCAAAGAGCTCTAAAAGATTGCCTGCCCTTCGATCCAGCCATACCATTGTTGGGTTTGTACCCCAAAGAGATCATAGATAAACAGACTTGTAAAAAAATATTTATAGCCGTGCTTTTTGTGGTGGCAAAAAACTGGAAAGCAAGGGTATGCCCTTCAATTGGGGAATGGCTGAACAAATTGTGGTATACGTTGGTGATGGAATACTATTGTGCTCAAAGGAATAATAAACTGGAGGAATTCCATGTGATCTGGAAAGACCTCCAAGAATTGATGTAGAGTGAAAGGAGCAGAGCCAAAAGAACGTTGTACACAGAGACTGATACACTGTGGTAAAATCGAATGTAATGGTCTTCTGTACTAGCAGCAATGCAATGACCCAGGACAATTCTGAGGGACTAATGGAAAAGAACACTACTCATATTCAGAGGAAGAACTACAGGAGAGGAAACACAGAAGAAAAAGAACTGCTTGAACACTTGGGTTGATGAGGACAGGATTGGGGAAGTAGACATTAAATGACCACACCAGTGCAACTATCAATAATATGTAAATAAGTCTTGACTGACCACACACGTTAAAATCAGTGGAAATGTGAGTTAGCGATGGGGGGAGGGAGATTGAGGGGGTGAAGGGTAAAGTAAAAACATGAATTATGTAACCATGGAAAATTTTTCTAAAAATAAAAAATTAATAAAAAAATGACCCAGGACAATTATGAGGGATTTATGGAAAAGAATGCTACCCACATTCAGAGGAGGAACTGCAGGAGTGGAAACACAGAAGAAAAACAACCACTTGAACACATGGGTTGATGCGGACATGGTTGGGGATGTGACACTAAACGACCACACAAATGCAACTACCAATCATATGTAAATAAGTCTTGATTGATGACACATGTTAAAACCAGTGGAAATGCACGTTGGATATGGGGGGGGGGTTAAAGGGTGGTGAAGGGTAAAGTAAAAACAAGAATCATGTAACCATGGAAAATTTTTCTAAAAAAATAAAATATTAAAAAAAAATTTAGAGGCTATACCATTTGGTGTATGTTTAGTATTGATATTGCTTCATTGTTTATAATACCTTTTAGCAAGATGTAATTTATTTCCTTATTTCTTTTAATCAGACCTATTTTTGCTTTAGCTTTGTCTGAGATCATATTTGGTACTCCTGCTTTTTTAAAATGTCAGATGATGCACAATAAATTCTGTTCCAGCTCCTTACCTTTATTTTGTGTATGTCACCCTGCCTCAAATGTGTTTCTTGTAAACAACATTTGGTAGAATTCTGGTTTTTAATCTACTCCGCTCTCTGGATCCATTTTATGAGTGAATTCATCCCATTTATATTCACAGTTATGATGCCTAACTGTGTATTCCTTTTCACTCTACTTTCTCCTTTTAATCCTGCTCTTTTTCCTTTCACTCTGTCCCTCCTCTTCAGTGTTTGCTTTTTAGCAACCCTTGTTCCCCCTTCCTCCTATTATCAATTCCCTGCCCTTGTTTTATCCCCCAACTACTTCTCTATAGGGTATGATAGGATTCTATACCCCAATGAGTATGGTTGTTTGTTATCCCCTCTCTGGGCCAGTTGTGATGAAAGTAAGTTTTTGCCTATCACTACCTTCATCCTCCCATTTGCTGAATTCTAATTTTTAAGCAGTGATTTTCTTTCATGAGCTTTTGAGCCTCCTTTTTCATTTGACCCATTTCTTCTTTTATTGCTTCAGTTCTTTTCCCCATTTCTCCCCTCCTTCTTTTAGTTAACTTTTGAAATTCTTTTTGAGATCTTCTGGAATTTGAGAGCAATTCATATTTTTCTTTGAAGCTTTGCATGTGTTTTCTTTGCTTTTACTGTCCCCTTCTGTGTCTGAGTCTTGCTTTTTGTCTCTATAAAAATTTTCTATGGTTAGTTTTTTTTTAATGTTTGCTTATTTTTCCAACCTTTTTCTTGACTTTTACTTTTTATTTTAAAGGTAGGCTCTGTTCTTAGGGAGGATAGAGCATCCTCTTATACTTCTTCCTTGATGCTACCCTTAGCCTTATTTTTGGGTTTCTGCAAGATTCAGTTCTTCTAAGGTGTTATATAGCCTGTGGGCTAGGAGCTCTGGAAGCTACCTCCCACTGGCGATTTAATCAGCAGCCCTAACACTTCTCAAGGCTCAAAGTCTAGCCTCAGACTTGGGCAGGGGCTTTTGGTCTCACTCTGGGTACCCTGTGGACTGCCTTGCCCTGGAACTCTGCCTTGAACTTTTTTGGTGGGGTATAGGGTGAGGCTAGCTAGGTCTGGGGCTCCCACAGGCCAGCACTCTAGGGACTATCTTTTTTTTTTTTAACTCTTACCTTCCATCTTGGAGTCAATACTGTGTATTGGCTCCAAGGCAGAAGAGTGGTAAGGGTGGGCAATGGGGGTTAAGTGACTTGCCCAGGGTCACACAGCTGGGAAGTGTCTGAGGTCGGATTTGAACCTAGGACCTCCCGTCTCTAGGCTTAGCTCTCAATCCACTGAGCTCTCAATCCACTGAGCTACCCAGCTGCCCCCTCTAGGGACTATCTTTACTGGGGATCCCTGGAGTGCGTCATGGTCTACCTCAAACTGGGATTCAGGTCTTCACTACAAACTTGGGCTGGGGCTCCTGGCCTCACTCTGGGCTTTCACAAATCTGTAGATGTTCTTATATATGTTTCTTTTCTTCCCATGATTAGAATATAATATCAAGGGCAAGAACTATATTTTGCATTTCTTTTGAAGTTTCCATTAAATCTTCCACAGTTTTCTGATATTGCCTTATGAAAGTCAGTAGCTGACTGAGTTAAGGGGTGCTCTTGTTACCTTACAGCCTGTCTTTTGTCTATAGTGAGTTATTGGAGTCTAACTAAATTGTCTGATGCAAAAAGCATAGCAGTCTGAGGCCACAGCTTAGAGGAAGGGCTCTGCATACCTCTTTAGTCCCCCCAGGGTATCTCTGTGCCACAGTGAAACACAATAATTGAATAGTAATCAGCAGTTTGAAGGAGAGAGAACAGGATGTACAACTAATTTGAATAAATCTGGGTTAGTTCACAAAAAAGTAATTTATCATTTGATGCCCTCTTGGTGGGTCATAGATCTGTGAGATCAGTCAAATGAAGAATGAAATCTGGACAGTATCATATTAAATTCCCATAAAAAACATTGGCAACTTTTCTTTTTTTCTTAAAAAAATTTTTTTTAACCCCTACTTTCTGGCTTAGAATCAATACTGAGTATTGGCTATAAGGCAGAAGGGGTAGTAAGGACTAGGCAATAGGGGGGTTAATTGACTTGCCCAGGGTTACCCAGCCAGGAAGTATCTTAATCTAGATTTGAACTCAGAACCTCTCGTATCCAGGCCTACACTCTATCTACCGAGTCACCAAGGTGCCCTTGGCAACTTTTCCTGACACGTTTCCCTATGACAGTGATGGGCAAACTTTTTAAAGCAGGAGCCAAAGGAAAGGAAATGCTCATCTGTCAGTCTGTTTCTAAGGCAAATCTTTCGAAGTTTCATTGTATTGTATCTTACTCGTATTAGTCAGATTAGGAATAATGTCGAGTGGCTAGATAGAACATTTCGGGGGGCCACATCTGGCCTGCAGGCCGTAGTTTGCCCATCACTTCCCTATGAGGTTAACTTAGAATGGTCAACAATAATGTCAATATTATAGTTAGTCCTCTGATTTTACTTAGAATAAATAGGTTTCTTTTAAAGTATTTATTTATTTATTGAACCCTTAACTTCTGTATAATTGGCTCCTAGGTGGAAGAGTGGTAAGGGTGGGCCATGGGGGTCAAGTGACTTGCCCAGGGTCACACAGCTGGGAAGTGGCTGAGGCCAGATTTGAAACTAGGACCTCCTGTCTCTATGCCTTACTCTCAATCCACTGAGCTACCAACTGCCCCAGGTTTCTTTTTAAATAGAAGGAAAGACTTGCACAGGCTGAGAAAAGGCAGAGTTACAAATGGGATAATACCCAGCAGGTTCATCTCACAATATGAATGACAATTGCATATTTACACACATACATCCACAAGCACATGTTCAAGGAAGGGTCAGTGGTTGAAACCACGATTTGATTGTTCACAGTGACCTTCAACCTACTGTTTATTACCCTTTTTATTGGAGGATAGGACATGCTGAAATCCTCATAACCTCTCTTGCTCACTTCCAAAGAAGGCTTTGGTTTAAGTCCATTTCTTTCCTTTTCCAGAATCAATGATCAGATATATTAATACAAAAATTATTTTTGATGTCTTTTTAAAAATACAACAATCATTTTCTGGTTTGCCCTTACCACTATTAAACAAAGAAAGTTATATAAAACCAATTTTCAAAATTAAAACATCTGTCAGGATATTTAACATTTGACATTCATTGCCTATCTTCCCCTATTTCCTAGCACTATTCTAAAGAAAAAAGTGAGTTTTAATATCACATTGTGAGGAAGAGAAACCTGTTCTCCATTTGTATTTTTTTGTTTTTAATTTTCTTTTAAAAATTATGGCCTTAACATCCATTAGTAAAAACACATTTTGACACACAAAGAACAAAAAAAGAGGATTATATATAAATAGCTGATATTGTTGAATAGAGTTTTTAAAAAAGCCATATTAAATTAAATTAAACAAGTTAGTGCAAAATTGCCTTGTTTGTGTTCCCTTCTGAAGTTTTTTTTTTGTTTCCTTCTATATAGTTAAAGAATGTTTTACTTTGAGATATCATCTCATACTTAACAGATTGGCTAAAACAATGAAAGGGCAAAATGACAAATGTTGGAGGAGATTTGGAAAAATGGGGACATTAATATACTGTTGGTGGAACTGTGAACTTATCCAACCATTCTGGAGAACAATCTGGAATTGTTTCCAAAGAGGTATTAAACCGTGTATACCTTTTGACCCCAAAATACCACTATTAGGTCTGTTTCCTAAGGTGGTCAGGGAAAAAGGAAAATAACCAGTATATTCTAAAATATTTATAGCAGCTCTCTATGTGGTGGAAAAGAACCAGAAATTGAGAGAATACCAATCAACTGGGGAATGGTTAAGCAAGTTATGGCATATATTTGTGTTGGAGTATACTGTGCAGTAAGAAATGACAAGCAGTTAATTTTAAACAAAAACCAAATAAACATGGGAAGACTTAAATGAAATTATGAAGACCAAAATTAAGAGACAAGAGAATTATATATAGCAACAGAACTATTGTTTGAAGAACAATTATGAATGTCCACCACTAGAAGAAGAATTGATAAATAGAAACATACATGATACAGTTTTTTAGTTATATATCATTATATCTATCTATATTTTTTGGTTAAGTGATATCTTTCTCTAATACGGGGAGGGGGAGGAGGGAGGGAGATATATGGGAAATTTAATGGCACAAACAAACAGATGAACAAATTTAAGATAACAAAAAAGAATGATTTTTTGATGATCTCTTCTTTCCTGTCTTCTTCTGTACTTGCCTCTCCTCCAAAACAAATGAATACATTGGCCATAACTGAAAGGCTATGTGTCATCCTGCTAGGTAGTCAATCATCTCTTTGTGAAGAGGCAATAGGCATGTTTGACAATGTCTTAAAAAAACCAAACTAACGATTCTTACCTTCTTTCTTAGAATCAATACTAAGTATTGGTTCCAAGGGAGAAGAATAGCAAGGGCTAGGCAATTGTGGTGAAGAAACTTGCTTAGGATCACACAGCTAGGATGTGTCTGAGATGAGATTTGAAGCCAGGACCTCTTGCCTCCAGGTCTGGCTCTGTATCCACTGAGCTAACTAGCTTTCTTTCCTCCAGTCTGCTAAACTTTAGAATCCAAATATAATGATTGATCTTTGAATTGATCAGTTACGGAGTCTTCCAAAGTTATTTTCTTTTACATTTCTGTTATCATTGTGTTAATTATTCTGCTAGTTCTGCTCATTTTCACTTTTCATCAATTCTCTAAATCCTTTAAATGTTTTTTATGGTACCATACTATTCCATATGCCACAATTTAGCCATTCTATAATTGATGGGTATCTACTTTTTAGTTTTTCCATTATAATGTTCTTCAGAAAGGTGATGCTTCAGGTTTTTGATTGTCAAAGGGAATTCTTTACTCTATTGTCTATCCTTAAGTAGTATCCTAACTTATGTACACCTACTTATGAAGACAGTGAGGACTAGACTGAAGACAGGATTAACTTCCCTTTTTCTACTTTTAAGTTGAATCAACAAAAGATTGAATACCCTACTTAATACTAGGTGAGATTTAGAAAATTCACACCCTTAGCTGTGAATCCTTTTGCTGAGAACTTAACCTTCAGAAGGTGAGAAGTTGATCCCATAGACGCTGCCCCTGGGCAATGCTAGACAATTTTGAAACTGTGATTGGCCCCTGTGAAAAGGGGAAAGGACAAAAAGTCATCATAAAAGCAAGCCCCAAACTCCTTCAGAGCAGATTGTCTTTGAGGAGATAGTCTGATAATGTTCTTCTTAGCAGCTCTATTAGTATCAGGAGAAATGAACTTCCTATGGCACTCAGGTATGGATGCTGGAATTGCAGGTCTATGGCCTACCCTCCAATATACCACCTTCTCCCAGAATTCCCTTCTCCAACTGAGATAGCCGCTAAGAAGAACATCATTATCCTTCCCTGTCCTTTGGTTTGCACCACTGGCCAGGTCAAACTGGGAATTGTGGGAGGGAGAAGAATCTCCAGCCAGTTATCAGCTTATTACCTATAGATTTAGATCACCTTAAGTTAATTAATTAATTAGACATAGCATAGCATTCCCAAACCTCTATCCTGATTCCTTGTTCCTCACCCTTAAGATAGCAATAAATCCTGTTAAAATTTAATTCAGCTGAAGATTTGTGCTCCTTTCCTGACTAGTGACATCTACAGCTATTGGGAAATGGATTTATCAAACAACAGTCAGATTATTAGTGTTATTCATTTAGCAAATCAATACCAGCCCAAACCAACCTTTTATCTTCTAACCCAGTGGTTCCCAAACTTTTTTGGCCTACCGCCCCCTTTCTAGAAAAAAATATTACTTAGCGCCCCCTGGAAATTAATTTTTTAAACATTTTAATAGCAATTAATATTATATATTAATGTTTCTATCTTTTTCGTAAAATATAGTAAAGAAAGATGTAAATTAGAAACATTGAACTTTGAAATTATGAAACTAGTTATTGAACTCAGAATAGAATGTAATACTACTCTCCTGGATCCCTGCAGCACCCACCAGGAGGCGGTGGCACCCACTTTGGGAATCACTGATCTAACCCAACCTCAAGCCAAGGAGCTAGAGGAGTTGCTGATCATACATACAACCCCTCACTTAATATTTTGGCTTGGGCACTGTTAAAGAGGCTTGGCTTGGCTAAACTGAACTTCCTAAATCCTGGGGATTACTAGCACATTTGGTGATCATCCAGGCAACCTCATCTCTCGCTTAACCTAGATCCTTCCACCACCTGAGGATCTTGAGCCAGCTTGGCAGGCTCAGATTATAGAATCTGTCAGCCCAGAGAAATAGCACCTGGGTTTATATATCCCCTTTTCTTTAACAGCATCACTTCAGAGGGTGCTGATGAAAGTAATAATCATCACTATCCTTTCTTTCTAGTCTCCATTTATTTCTAGAGAATTAATTAGCCATACCCTATGGCAGCAATTAGCTTTTTTTTTTTGGCCTAGACACAATATAATGCCTCTTAGGTCCACAGGATTCCCTCTTCTGCTCCTGTATGGAGTTAATATAACTCTATAATTACTCAGAGGTATAACTCTTAAAACAGAAGTTTGGATTTCTAACATAATTTAAATGTATATTTATCTCCAGCTAGCCTATGGCAGTTTTTATAGTAGGGAAAAACTCAGGTTACTAGAAAGACTTGGGGTGAGAATTGAGTGGGGAGGCAGATAGGTAGCACATCTGGTGGAATCCTAGGCTTTGAGAGGACCTGAGTATAAATCTAGCCTCAGACATTTCCTAGTTAGTCTTAGAATTGCTACTAAGAGAGAAAGTCAGGGTTTAAAAAACAAACAAACAAACAAAAAAAACAAACGAAACCAAAATAATTGATTAGAGTATGTTAGAATGTCTGATAGAGGACAGGTACATGGAAGGGAAATTTGGGAAAGAACAGACATTTGGATGAGTGGATAAAATCACTTGCTTCCACTCATCTTTTGCTCTGTGATGCCTAGAGGGCCAATGATCCTTCTTAGTTCCTCCTTTATTTTCTGCACCTCAGTACTCCTTTTCTGTCTCTTTTTTCCTATTGCCCTTGTACTTTATTGAGTCTTCCTGGCTTAGTTTAGTAAATCCAGGATGGGAATGGAGAGGAAGATCCAATAGTTGCTGCTATTCAACTATTGACGTCCATACCACTTCTTTTTAATGTTATCACACTTGAATTTTGGGTTTTTTTTAAATACAAAATCAGAATCTCCTCAATAATTTGAACATACTTCTTATGTGACATCATTTTACTTTATCCAGTGATTTTTCACAATTAGTTTAAGGCCTATAATTGTTTGATTCAGAGGAATTTGAGCTTTGTTTTACATAGTTTATATCTCCCAGCTGATTGATTCAATCAGGATGTGTTCTTACCTGATAAAGATATCAAGGCTAAGTGGAGTGGGATCAACTGACATCCTCATACCCTTATATAAATATATATATGCAGTTTGAATGTTAGCTACTGTCTTCACTGAGGAACAGTTAATTACAAAAATACAGGAATTACATTTCTGATTACTCTTGCACTTCCAAGGCTAATCATTTGCTTAGTAATCAGTGACTACTGATTAAAACCATTAGTAAAGGAAAATCTATTTGTATTTTACATATCTTATGTTTCAAACCAGGAAACCTTGCCCAAAGAATGCTTCAATTTCCAAATATATCATGAAATGAAACCTTCCTGAAACAAATAATTAGCATTCAAAACAGAAGTTAAATCGAGCTATTCATTAATATACTAATTATTTTTTCTGGACTGGTGGCATTTACTTATGTTTAGTCTTTATTTAGAATGTAAAAATGCAGGTGATGAGCATGTAAGCTAGCTTCTTTATCATGCCTTGAACCTTATTAAGTATTCCAGATGTGTCTTTAACAATTTTATTAAGTACTTGAGCTTTAGTCACAACAAGAAGGGAAGGAAATATAGTAATGAAGATAGAAACAGAGTCAAATAAGAATTAATTAGAAAGGTACTAGATAGAAAGTCAGAAGAGCTGGATTCAATGGTCTACCCTGTTGCTTACTGATTATGTGAATTTGGGCATATCACTAAACTTCTCTGGGCTTCAGTTTCTTCGTCCATAATCTGCTAGCTTATTCAGCAGTCGTGCCACTTCTAGACATGAACTTGGTGCAATTAAGGCTGGGTAGGAACTAGGCTAAGTTGGAACTACCCTCTCTAGAGAATGAGGTGGTGTTGGGACTTCAGAGTATGCCTCTGAGGTGTTGGAGTAGAAGGAAGGATTTGTACCCTGTTCTTACTTGATGTTAAGAGGTAAAAGGAGACTGATGTGCTAGTCATTGGCCCTTTACAACGGTGGGTAGGGGGCTGAGTCAACAGAAGAAGAGAAGACATACTCTTAGAATACCTTAAATATCTTAGGATACCTTAGAACTCTGAGGGGAAAGATGGAGCAGCCTGATTCTTGCAGAGAAGAGCAGAGTGAGTTCCTACAATTGTAATAAAATGAACTCTGCACCAATTCAATTCCACAAACATTTGTTAGGCATGATATATTTAGTATTTAGAGTATTGTCCTGGGCTTTTGGGTAGATACATAAATAAAGAAGACAAGGTAACCCATAGAGATTATTTATAAAAGTAGGTAGATTATAACATATGCACAAATAAGGCAGCATGGCATAGTGAGAATGAGCTGTTAATTTGTCATCAGGAGACCAGGGTTCAAATCCTAGCAGAAGCCTAGTGTCCCTTCTTAGCTTGTGACTTCCAGTTGAGACACAACCAGTCGTCCCTGGAGTCAGGGGCAGGCAGGGCTCTGTGTGACAAACATCTGAGGAAAGATTGTATTCCACTTTTGTCGCCTGGAGTCTGTCTCCATGGAAGGAAGAGCAAACAGAAAGGAATGAGACAGTCATAGATTAGATGAGAAGGTACCAGTTGATGATGGAGGAAACTGATTGCATACTTGCTTTGCTTTCTCCCCCTAAAAGCCATGATTTCTACAAGAAGAGAGAGAAGCCTCAGTTTTCCCCCAGTGGCATTGCTGCTGGCATTTTCCTTCCTTATTGCTCTAGCATCACAATGGATTTTGTATTTATTGGCATCTGAAAAGTGATATTTACTCTTGATCTGCATCTTCAGTTCATTGTCAAGGATGAGCAAAGGGCTTTTTCCACTATTAGCTTCTCTTTTCATCTGATGCTTTTTACATCTTTTCCTTCATAAATCAAATTTTCTTTGGCCATCTCCCATATACTAGGGAAGCTGCTACAGTATAATCTATAGCCACTTACTATTGCTATACGACATATTTTGACAAAAGATTGTCAGGAAATAGAAACTAGGAGCATTGCTTCTTGTTAAGGGACAGGAATTGCTCTAATTCCCTACTTTTCCCCCTAATATTTATTTGTCTTCAGTAGTACTAAATACATTTTAGGCTATTCATAGAGTCAAAAGTCAATGGTGTTATATAGAGAAATTAAGAGAGATGTCTAGTCTCTTAAAAGTGGGATAGATTTCTGTTGAAAAATGTAGAGGGATACTGATGTGTGTCTTTAGATTTTGTTCATTAGGGCAAGTGGTGTTACATTGATAGCATTTTTCTTTCCTTTCCTTTCCTTTTCTTTCCTCTCCTTTTTCTTCTCTTGTCTTCTCTTCTCTTGTCTTCTCTTCTCTTGTCTTCTCTTCTCTTCTTCCTTCCTTCCTTCCTTCCTTCCTTCCTTCCTTCTTTCTTTTCTTTTCTTTTCTTTTCTTTTCTTTTCTTTTCTTTTCTTTTCTTTTCTTTTCTTTTCTTTTCTTTTCTTTTCTTTTCTTTTCTTTTCTTTCCTTTTCTTTTCTTTCCTTTTCTTTTCTTTAACCCTTCCTTCTGTCTTAGAATCAATATTAAGTATCTGTTCTAAAGTAGAGGATTGGTAAAGACTGGGCTACTAGAGTTAAGTGATTTGCCCAGGGTCACACAGTTAGGAAGTGTCTGAGCTCAAATTTGAACTCAGTATCTTCTGTTTTCAGGCCCAGATCTCTATCCACTGAACAACCTAGCCACCCCTAACATTTTTATTTTCAAAGTGAGAATAACCCAGCACCACTCAGAGAAGGTAGGTTGCTTTAGACATTAATGCTGATGAAACAATAATAACAATTATAATAATTGAGTTATAAAATGTTCTAAAGCTTATAAAGCAATTTACAGACCTAATTTCATTTAAGCCTCATGACAACCCTGTATGTAAAGTACCATGAATAATGTAAACCATGACACTCTGTTTCCAATCTCCATGTCTTTTCCTCGTCTGTCTCTACTGTCTTCCTTTTAGACTTCCCAGTCTCCTTCATGTACCACCAAATGAGGCTTTTCCTGAACCCTTCAGTACTGGTTTCCATCCTCTTCCAAAAAAATCTTGTATTTTTTTTTGTATTTACAATTATAATTTAATGATATCTCTCCTAAGACAATGTCAACTTTTTTTTTTTAAACCTTTACCTTCCGTCTTGGAGTCAATACTATGTATTGGCTCCAAGGCAGAAGAGTGGTAAGGGTAGGCAATGGGGGTTAAGCAACTTGCCCAGGGTCATACATCTGGGAAGTGTCTGAGGTCAGATTTGAACCTGGGACCTCTTGTCTCTAGGCCTGGCTCTCAATCCACTGAGCTACCCAGCTGCCCCCGAGTGTCAACTTTTTGAAGCAAGGACTTTTTCATTTTTGTTTTTGAAGCCCCAGCACTGGTCACAGTGCTTGACACATAGTAGGTACTTACTAAGTGCTTGCTGATTGATTTTCAGATGAGGAAACTGAGCCTCAAGGAGTCTAAGTGACTTCTTTAGAATCTCAAAGCCAGTAAATGTCAGAGGTGGATTATAAATTTAGGTTTTCCTGGCTGCCAAATTCAATGCTCTCTTCACTATGCTTATTTGTAGGATAAAAACCAAAACTGCCTGTAGTGCCTACTTCACAAAGCAATAATGAGATTTAAATATGTGTGTATATACAGCATTTTTACAAAACTTAAAATTTTGTGTAAATTCTAGCTATTATCATACAACTAGAGGTGTCTTGTATGGTGGTTAGAGCACTGGAATTTGAATCAGGGAAGACCTACGGTCAAATACTGTCTTCAGCACTTATTAGCAGTGTGGCACTGAGCAAGTCACTTACCTGCCTCTCAGGGCTTCAATTTTCTGACTCTAAAATGAGAATAATAACATAGTGATTGTGAGTGTCAAACGAGGAAATATACGTAGAACACTTTGCAAATCTCAAAATACCATATAAATATAAGATATCACCATTATCATCATTTTGGACTGGACTTGGGATTTCAATGCCAGGTAACTATCACTAAGGACATTTTCACTCTAACAAAACAGATAAACACGTGTTCTGCTGCGTAAATAGTTTCCTAAAACACTAAGATTTGTTCATGAATATACAGCCTGTAAATGTTAGAGGCAAAATTTAAATTCAGGTCCTTCTGATTCCAAGATCAGCTCTGTCTACTCTTCATATTTCATCTCTGCAGATAAATAATAAAGTTGTTGCAATTATGCAATACTAACATTTTCTTTTCAAATGCGTGCTTCAGATCATTTCATAGGGTTTCCTGTTGTTGTCTGCAACCTAGACAACTGCTTCCCAAGTAGCTTTTCCGTTTCTAGGTGTGTAATGAGGGCACAGTGTTTGCAGGGGGTTAGAATCTTCAGGAATTTCAGCACTGCAGACCAACATTTTCTGTGTTGAATAGTCTCAGAACTAGCCCAGCATTTCTCTGCTCATCTTCTGAGGTCGTATGTTCCAGGTGAGAGTGATATATCTGTGTGTCTTCTGCACAAAAGAGTACCATGACATTTCTGCTTTCAACAATACAACCTTGGGGCAACATAGGGATTCTAGGACGGTGAGTTTTTTGTATAATCCTCACATTTAGTTCAGAGAACTTGATCTAGTCAAGCATTAATAACAATTTCATTCTCTTAAAAACCTTTACCTTCTGTCTTAGTATGAGTTCTAAAACAGAAAAGCAGCAAGAGCAAGGCAATTGGGGTTAAGTGACTTGCCCAGGGTCACACACCTAGGAAGTGCCTGAGGCCAGGTTTGAATCCAAGTCCTCCCAATGCTAGCCCTGGTACTCTATCCACTGGGCTACCCTCGCTGTCTGGACAATTTTATTTTGACCTCGATCAGACAATTGAGGATATTTGTTAAGTATAGTTACCAGCTTGACATTTTCAGTGTGAATAGCTGGGCGTACATGCAATATTATCACCCCAATTGGTGGCATAGAGAACAATCGTTATAATAGCTGACCTGGTTATTAGCAGGAATGTGCTGGTAAATATTTAACAACTAGCTCTCCAATCAGGTGACATTTTAAAAGTTTAATTTGCATTGTTAATCTTCACTCCATCATTTTCTTAAGTCTATACACTCAACAAAGCAATAAATCAAACCCTGCTTTGTAACATTTACTGATTTCCAATGTATAAATGCTCATAAACGCAAACTTAACATTTGGCTCCCTTGAGCTGGTTCGAGTCGGTTTCAGGACACCCCTAGTTTTTAGCCTGTGTTCAGCATGACAAGAATCCCCGGAGGTTCTCCTTTTTTTTCTGGATGCCCTCTTGCTTGTCTAGGCATCCTGCAAAGCCCCATTGTGTCTTGCTCTGAAGAATAGGGGTTTTGACATTCTCAAGGAGGTAAGCAAAAACTGGGAAAGTGGGAAAGAAGTCCACCTTTGGGCAGACCACAGCCCATTTCTTTTGATTTTGACAGTGATAATAATAGTTGTCATTTAAATAGATTTGAGAGATTGGGAAATATTTTACAGGCAGCCTCTTTTTTGATCCTCACAATGACCCCATTAAGTTGGACCTTCAAGTATCACCTATTGTTTCATCTTTAGTTTATATTTCACATTATAGCATCTCTTACAGGTGAGGCAATTGAAGCTGAAGAATGTTAAATGTCTTGCTTGGGGTCTCATAGCTGGGAGGAAGAAGAACTTGTGTTCTGATCTAATCCATTATAACAAGTACTTATTGAATGAAAGTCATAGTGCTAGATATTGAGAACACAAAGATAAAAGTAAAAATAAACATTTGCTTCACAGAGATTACATAAAAAAAACACCCTACTTTCAGACCTAGTAAGATCTCTAAGATAGAAGGGCAAGAGCTAGGCAAATGGGGTTAAGTGACTTGCCCAGGGTCATACAATTAGGAAGTGTCTGAGGTCACATTTGAACACAGGTCCTCCTGATTCCAGGCCTGGTGCTCTAGCTACTGAGCCATCTACTTGCCCCTAGAGATTATATTCTCTAGAGGAGAGAAAGGAGAACAACATGTAAACACACACATATGGTTATTTTCAGAAGGGTGGGAACACTACCAACTACAGGGATCAGGAAAGGTTTCATGTAGGAAGGCACATGAGCCAAGGCTTGATGGAAGTTAGAAGGCTGATTGCATCATTGGCCACATCAGTTACCTATTCATTCAATAAGATTTTATTGAACACCACTAACAAAATGGTACTGATTAGATGCAATGAACGATACAATGAAGAATAAGTGATGTTAGGTGATGTTTTCCATGCCTTGAATGTACTACACCTCCACTTTGTAGAATCCTTCTCTTCCTTTGAGATGCAGCTGAAGTACCAGCTGTAATTTCCACCCTAACATCTTTCATTTGCTCCCCTTCTCTCTTCTGCCACTGCCACCACCCTGGTACAGGCCCTTATCACTTCATACCTAGACTACTGCAATAGCCTGCTGGTGGGTTTCTCTGCCTCAAGTCTCTCCTCATTCAAGTCCATTCTTCATTCAGCAGTCAAATTAATCTTCCTAAAGTGCTAGTCTATGTTACTATTCCATTCACCCAACTCGAGTTGCCTGCTACTTGCCTCATTTATTAGAATGTAAGTGCCTAGTGATTATTTCAGTATTATATATTAATTATATCATATCATATCATATCATATCACATATCATATTATTTATAATATATTATACTATGTTATATCATATCATATTATAATATTATATTATGTGATAATATAATATTATATTACATTATATCATAATATGGGTAACCCCTGGCCTCAAACCCATCAGTGTGTTAATGGGATGTCAACCCCATGCAAGTGAAGACTTCCCCTGTTGGAATGGGCCAGTGAGAACAATTTGTTCCATTAGCTACATAGGCAGCTAAAGCAGGCTCTGTGGAGCCTGATATTGCAGGTCAGATACTGATGATGCCAAGGTCATTCACTGTATCCTCGGTCATCACCAGTCATCCAGACTTCTGTTTTGCCATCAGACTTCAATGACTGTGGAAAAGAGAGGGAGGTGTTTAACTCTGCTTCACTTAAATCCAATTCACTTGCAAGCCTGCACCCTGTGATGTCACTGGTCCTCTTCAAAAATGAAGGACCACCACCACCACCAACAACAACAACAACATTATGTCCGCAGTTCCCCATTATAGTGTTCAGAATGTAGTAGGTACTTAACAAATATTTAACAATCAACTAATTAAGGAACTTCTACCCAAACAGGCAATATAAAACATTCAGTATATAATGTGCTCCTAAAATGGTTAAATGAAATACTCTAGAAGTTTGGAGGAGAAAGAAATTACTTTTATTTGGTATGATCAGGGAAGGCTTCATGGAAGGTGGTGGTGGTGGTGGTGGTGAACTCCTAGGTAGAGAGAACAGTATGAACAAAAGTATAACCATGGAAGAATGTGCAGCATACTCTTCGAATAGCAGTCTATTTTTAATGCAAGATAAGACTGTAAAGATAGGTTGCAATCTGATTGCTGCATGTAGAACCTAAAACGCCAGGATTAGGGATGTGTACTTTATTTAACAGGCAATGGTGAACATGGAAATTTTTTGAATAGGAGAGCAAACTGAAGAAAATGCTGCCATATGGCAGTTAAACTGTATCAGTTATTTGAAGGATGAACTGAAGGTGGGGGCAGGTGAGGACAAAGCCTGCAGGTAGGGAGACCTATTAGGGGAGTATTTTAATAGTTTGGGTATTGAGACTTGAACTGAGGTGGAGGGGCAGTGAGAATAGAAAGGAAGAATGAAGAGAAATGACAAAGGAAGAATCATCAGGACTTTGAAACTAGGTAGAATAGTATAGTCATGACATATGAGGGTTTAAGGTCTAAAAACGGTTCCAACAGCTCTTCATTCATTTAGACTTTATAGTTAATAGTTACCCAAATCCCACTTGCAGGCTTTTCTCTGTCCACTTCAGTTTCTGGGGCAATTGATCCTTTGGGCAAAGGGAATATAAGAACCTTTAGCTCCAGAGCTCACTCCTTTATTCCTTAAAAACAAACCCCTGCTTGGCACCCTGGTTTTCTAGAAGAGTTCATGCTAATGCTAACCAAACCTTAGGTCTGACATAAACAGAACCACTGTTATTCTCTGCTAGGGAGGATAGATGGTTCTCTATTCCATTCAATAACATTCAACAAGCATGTATCTGAAGTGATGGCAGAATGAACAGCACTGAACTTTTATTATGTTTTGACACATCACGACTTTGTATACTAACTTATATCCACTTGTCTTGTTGGATTTTTAAGTTGGAGAGCAAATGAGGTCAAATTGCATTAGTAGGAATTCTGTTCTAATGAAAACTTCTGTGTAATGCAAGAATTATTAAGCCCCAGTAGACATTCTGTTTATTTTGAGCAATGTTTAATATAGACACTCCTATTGAACTTTGTTGTAATTGGAGTTGACCTGAATTACCCATTGTTTCAATAGAGAAGTAGTGTCAGAAATACTTGCTCCTATTTCCAGATCTGTTCTCAATGTACCATGAAACCTTTTCACAGTGCAACATGATATGACACAATAATTATACACTTATTGTGTCTGGAGCATTATCCTAAGCACTGGCAGAGATACAAAGTTTAGCTATGGTATAGTTCTTTCCCCCAAGCAACTTATAGTTTAGAAGTAGAATGAGACTTAAATATAGCTAGAATATCTGATATTTTATGATTTGAAGGTGGCAAAACAAAATTACATGTGCGATCATAGAGAGAATATAAATCATAAATACAAAGACATAAACTAGAGTCATACTGGCTGGGGAGGCATACTAGAAACATCTAGGTAGGAATTTAAAAAGAAAAGAGGATGGAGGAAGGGTATTCGAAGTATAGGGATCAGTCTGAACAAATGTGTAGAGGAATCAGAGTATTTTG
This sequence comes from Gracilinanus agilis, assembly GCF_016433145.1. Classification (NCBI taxonomy): domain Eukaryota; kingdom Metazoa; phylum Chordata; class Mammalia; order Didelphimorphia; family Didelphidae; genus Gracilinanus; species Gracilinanus agilis. The sequence continues at coordinate 420,211,644 of NC_058133.1, read as the reverse complement.
TTGTGGCTCAGTCATTTGACTCTTCATAAACCCATTTGGGGTTTTCTTGGCAAAGATCCTAAAATGATTTGCAATTTCCTTCTCCAAATCTCCTTCCCTTTTACAAATGAGGAAACTGAGGCAAACAGAGTTTAAGTGACTTTCCCAGGGTCATATAGCTAATAAGTGTCTGAGGCCAGATTTGAACTCATGAAGGTATATATTCCTGATTCCAGGCCTGGCACTTTATCCACTGTACCACTTAGCTGTCCCAATCAGAGTATGGTGGGAGCATAAGGGGGCAGAGTAGTTTGGTTTGGTAGAGAATACAACATGTATACAGGAGTAATGTCAAATAAAGTTATAAAATTAAGAGGTTATTAGATTGTGGAGGACCTTGAATGACAGGCAGAGGAGTTTGACATTGATTTGGTAGTCAATAGAAAGACAATGGAGAATTATGGGGCAGGAGTAGAATCTCTGTGTACATAAAAAATATTTTTCTGGCAACCACAAGAAATATGGTTTGGAGGGAGAAAAAAATGAAACCAGGAAGAAATATAAAAGAGGCTATTGTGATAGTCCAGGTGGGTGGTAACCTGGTTATAGTTGGAATAAGGAGAAGGCATTGGATACAAGAGATGTTATGGAGAAAGAATTGTCAGAACTTAGTGACTCATTGGCTATGATGTCTTAGACAGCTAGTGAAGTAAGCAGGGAAGTAATAGAAGGAGAATAGTGAAGTGAGGAGTTGACAAGTCAATTTTGAGGTGCTGGTAAATATTCTGATTTGAAATGAATCTTGAATTTATTAGTGAGTTCAAAACTAGAGAAAGAGATTTGGGAGTCATCTGCATGGAGATGAAAGCTACAATCATGGAAGTGAATGAAATTGCTAGAGAAAAGGGACAAAGATGGCCTTTTGGAGGATGCCTATATTAAAAGATAAAGAAGACAATTTTTAGATGAAATCAAAACTAAATATAACTACATGAAAAAATTCTTTAAATCATTACTGATTAGAGAAATGCAAATCAAAATAATTCTGAGATATCATTTCACACCTATTAGATTGACTAAAATGATAAAAAAGGGCAAAATGATAAATGTTGGAGGGGATATGGAAAAATGGAGACATTAATACGATATTGGTGGAACTGTAAATTAAGCCAGCTTTTTTGGAGAGCAGTCTGGAATTATGCTCAAAGAGTTATGAATCTGTGCATATCTTTTGACCAGCAATACCATTATTAGGTTTATTTCCTAAGATTATCAGGGAAAAGGGAAAAGAACCTATATATTCTAAAATATTTATAGCAGTTCTCTTTGTGGTGGCAAAGACCTAGAAACTGAAGGGATGACTATCAATTACAGTATGGCTAAACAAGTTGTGGCATATGATGATGGTAGAATATTACTGCGCCATAGGAAATGAAGAGCAGGTTAAATTTTGGAAAAACAAGGAAATTATTAGAATGAAATAAGCAGAACTAAGAGAATATTACATATAGCACCAGAAATATTGTCTGAAAAATGGCTTGTGAATGTCCACCTCCAGAGAAAGAATTGAAAAATAGTAGGGAGACATAGCTTTTTATATACACATTAACTTTTTTTTTGTCATATGATGCCTTCTTTTTTAAAAGAGTATAACATTATTAATAATGGCATTTTATTTATTAATAAAGGATGGGTTAATCACAAATGACAGTTTTACATGGAAGGATACTCCATAAGATGCTCCATAACACTATCTTCTTTCTAATCAGCCTGTCAGTACAGCATTTGCCCTACTCCTGGCAGCCAACCCTGATTGGTGGATATTTTTTTTTTCAAATGATGCCTTTTTTAATGGGGGGAGAAGAAAGGGAGGGGAGTTAACTGGGTATTTAATGTAACAAACAAACAAATAAATAAATTTAAATTTAAAAAAAGGGAAGGAAGGACATGAAGACCATTCTCTCAATAATGTTGTTTTTACTTCTATAAAACAGCAATTACAAGTGGCATAGTGTCTACAGAGCTGGCCTTAAAATCAGGAAGACTTGGGTCAAGTCCTGCCTCTGAAATATATTGGCTGTATGACCCTGGGGAAATTACTTAATCTTATAGTGTTCTGGAAAATTCTAAGGCTATGAGTTGTAGAGAAGGTGCAGACCTGCTTTGGTAGTTTCTTAACCTGGTATTTCTCTATGCCACTAAAATCACAGATGTAGGCTCTCTTTCTTTCCCTATTACAGATGCATCCTCCTTTAAGTAAGTTTGGTATATTAAAATCTGGAATAATGAAATGAATGACAAAGTGATTATTAAATTTACAAAAGGATTCTGCAGTTTACAAAGGGCTCATCCTTGGCTTCCTTTAAAGAATGAATTTCCCTAGTGCATGTAAAACATTGAATAACGTGTGGCTTTTTAGCAACTTATCTCTGTTGTAGAGACATAGACCTATTCTATGAGTATTTGGGAATCACATTTAGACATTGTCTATAAATAAGTAAAGGGTACTCTTTGGGGATAGCTAGGTGGTGTAATGGATAAAGTGCTTGGCCTAGAGTCAGGAAGACCCAAGTTCAAATCCAGCCTTAGATACTTACTAGCTATGTCACTTTGAGCAAGTCTCTTAATACTCTTTTTGCCTCAGTTTCCTCATCTGTAAAAGTGGATAATATTGGTACTTATCTCACAAGATTTCTGTGAGGTTTAAATGTGATAAAATTTGTAAAAAGGGCTTAGCATAGGTATCTAGCTCACATTAGGCACTTAATAAATGTTAACTATTATTATCATTAATTATTATTATTGTACTATGGCTTATGATTTTATTTTGTGTTTGTTCTAGGTTCATGATTTCTTTAAAATTTTTTTTGAAGAATGTATTTGTTTGTTACATTAAAATTCTCAGGTATCCCCCTTCCCCAAACTAGAGAAGGCATCATTTGACAAAAAAATATTTTACATATATATATATGTACATATATATATATATATATATATAACACACACAAAACTATGTCTTGCTTGTTTCTATTTATCATTTCTTTTTGTGGAAGTTCTTTAATGTGGAGAACTTTTAGTGGAGAAATATCCACTCCCAATATCTGAGTAGACCTTACCTGTAAATTATAATGTAAGGGACTTACCTGGAGGTGAAAAGACTAAAGGATTTTCCTATTGTTGTGCTCTTCCTTTGTCCTCAAAGAGGACTAATGACACCACAATGTTGAGATTAAAATACAGTGTGTTTGGCTGTATTGATTTGATCAATCCAATATGAGCTTGGAAGGCTTTACCACAGGTCAGACACAGATTGTCCATTAGAATATAGGCTAGAAATGTCTCTAGATTTGTGCATCTCACTTTCCTTTGTGCCTTCTAGTTCAGATTTGCTCATGGCTTCACTCCCTTCTTTGATTCAGGCATCCCATGCTGGCTGGTCCTGTACTATCATTCTCCTGTTTTAGTATCACGATCGATACTAAAGTTCTTCAGAGAGACCTTTCTGACCTCCACGGGAGTGCTTGCCTTGTTCTCTATAAAATAGACTTTTGGATAAATATGTGCTTTGCATTTGGGCCATGTGGTCAGCCCATCAAAGGTGTGCTTTCTGCAGTAGAGTTTGAATACTTGACTCTTCATCTCAGCAGAGGACCTTCGTGTCCAGTACCTCATCTTGCCAGGGAGTATTCAGAATCTTCCCAAGACACTTCAGAGGGGAGCGGTTTAATTTTCTGGCATGATACTGGCAGACTGTCCAGGTTTCACAGACACATAGCAATGAAGTCAGCACAATTGCTCTGTAGACTTTCAGACCTTGGTGTGCAGCCTAATACCTCTTCTCTCCCACACTTACTGTCAGAGTCTCTCCAATGCTGTGCTAGCTCAACCTTATCTTCTGTGTAGACATCCCTGGAAGGTATACTACAGGAATAAGTGAACTTGGTCTCACAATCATCACCAACAAGCTCTCTATAGTGCCAATTGGTACAAATTATTTTCTTATATTAAGCCAAATTTTGCTCCTGACACATCCATCATTGCTTCTGGTTCTACCCTTTGGGACTAAGTAGAACTAGTTTAATTTCTATTTCCATGGAAGGAAAGCTTTTTAACACACTTGAAGATAGCTTTTATGCCATCCTGAAATGATTTTTTTTTCTAGCCTAAACATTCTTATATTCTTCAACTGATCAACATGGTCTCTAGTTTTTTTTTTTTACCATACCACTCACCATTTTTAGAAGTCACCTTTTATTAGTGCCAGCATGGTGCCATCATACATAGAATCATTGGTTATGGCAAATGAGAAATTTTGAATGCTGCGGATAAATTTATTTCCCTTGAGGGTATACTTTTCAAGGATGTCCACATCATTGCCAGAGCATTTGGAAGGCTACAAAAGAAAGTGTGGATTGTGATGTAATTATGTGTCAGAGGCAGCATTTAAACTCAGATCTTCCCAAGCCCAGGGGCAACATCCTACCACATTGTTTCTCAGCTTACAATTTCTTCAGAGAAGAAGTCTTTGGGACCTTTTCAGGAGGCCTGTGAAGACAAAACTATTTTAATAATAAAACGAAAACATTTGAATTTCTATATGGTAAATATAGGTAGATATATAATCCATATAAACAAAAGCCCTTTGGGGAGAGAATCTTTAATAATTTTCAAGACTTAGAAACTAGCCCTGAGGTCAAAAACTTTGAGAACCTCTGACTTATAGTATGGATCAGCCTCATTGGAGGCTATTAGAGATGACAGAGTATATGGTGTAAACATTAAAGTTAATATATAATAATAACTTCAAATATTATATTTTATGTTTTATTAATAATAACCAGAAGCAAAGGAATAAAAAGGTAACAAAATAAAACCCCCAAGCTAATCTACCTGTTCAAAGTCCCACGTTCACAGTTGCCTTCATAACAAGGAAAGAGAGCTAGACATGGAAATCCACCAAATTTATCTCCTGTCCACGTCAACGTGCAGTGACAGGAAGTCAATGGGTTCCTGGGTAATGTAGTTCAAAGGCACAAAATTTCCAATGACACAACGGTGCACTAGGAGTTAGAATGTTATTGTTCAGTCATGTCTGACTCTTCTTGACCCCATTTGGGCTTTTCTTAGTACAGCAATGGAGTGGTTTGCCATTTCCTTCTCCACTTCATTTTATTTTATTTATTTAAATATTTTATTATTTTTTTTAGAAAAATTTTCTGTTCATTTTAAAGATGAGGAAACTGAGACAAACAGGGTTAAGTGACTCGCATGGGGTTACACAGGTAGGATCCAAAGCCAGGTAAATCTTCCTGACTTCAGGCCAGGCACTCTCTCCATTTTATCACCTGGCTCCCAGAGTTAGAAAGACTTGGATTCAATTCCTGCTTCAATCACACATCAACTATGCAGCCCTAGGAAAGACTCTTAACATTTCTACCATCTCCATTTTCTTATCTGAAAAACGGGATTATAATATCAGTATCACTTACTTAACAGGGCTGCTGAAGGATCCAGTGAAATGAAATAGATAGCACCTAGCAAAGCTTTTGGCACAATATAAATATTAGTTATCATTGTGGATCAAATCATGTTCCTAGAGTTTTTCATGGGACATCTCACCGTCATAATGGGAAACCCATAAAGCAACTATAATCCTTGTCCCATTGCCCTGGTGTTATAATGGGGTTCTACTGTGTTATTATTGAAGACATTTAAAATGAAATTTTCAGCCCCAAATGTAAAATGCTGCCAGGCAGTGATGTTTTTACATTAACATCATTCCAATGAGTTTTACTATAATGGCATTCTTGTGTCACACAACACTGGGGCCTAAATGAGTTTTTCCTAAAAGGGCCTCTTCAGGAGGTAGGCCCTGTCATTTAAGGACATTTTCCTCTCGTGCCTGGGCCTCTGTTTTAGCATACATTTCCCTATCTCCTCACATTTTCTTGCAGGAAAGAATCATAAACCGCAGAGGTGAATTACAACCCCAACTGCACTATAAAGTGGTTATTTAAAAACCAGCAATGTACCTTTTTCCATAGCCAGTTTGAAGGGGGAAGGGTGGGCTGTCTAGTCATCAAAGGATAAAAATCTATACTAAATCTTAAAAAGCCAAACCTAGCACAATTTCTTTTCTCTTTCTCCACAAACGGAGGCTGTTGTATTTCCATCCTTGGCTATGTCAGCAGCGAAAGGCCCTCTCACCGTCCCCCCCTTCCTCCCCAGCCCCAGCCCCCAACATTGATTGTTGACTTCCCCTGACACCACATCACAACCCATTAGTCCTGAAAACTGACAAGCGTGGCTACAACAGCAAACTGGCAAGTTTGAAAGAAAATATACAAAGCTCAGGCAAAGAACACTATTAATAAAACGAAAATAAAAAAGGCCCCCCTCCAATCCAACTTTCTTTCCCGGTACCTCTGTGAAGGTCAGGAGAGTAAGCATTTTTTTTTTCCCTTTAACCCAAACTTCAAGGTCTTATAAAAAAAAAAAACCAAACGGAAGGGGTATTACTTTATTTTTCATTTTCAAATGAAGGTAGGTTGAGGAGTATGAAAATGGAATCCGCTAAGCTGCTTTTGCTGATAATGCTAATATATAGGATGTTTCTTTTCAGACCGAAGCACTTCAGACAAATGAGTAACTCAGCAGTCCTGGGCTTCAGAAGGCCAAACTCTGAAACTAGATGCTTCTCGTAAAGTTCATTTTTCGCTGCCCCCCATCCCCGAGCGTTTCTGCGGTGACTGTCTTGAGAGGTGCAGGAATGGCAAGAGGAAGCATTCCTTGTGATTGTGCAGCTGATTGCCCAGGGGAAGAAAGTGACAACCTCCAGATTTCCAGGAGGCCTCGTATTTGCAGAGAGAGGGGTTCAAGCAAGGACGGCCAACTTGTCAAAAAGCTTAAGAGCCGAAGCCCAGGCTGAGTGTAACTTCCCTGGAAGAGAACAGGCGGCAGTTTTGTTCTGTCAAAACTCAGGAGGTGGTGATAGCCAAACAAATGATGTCGAGGTAATGGGATTAATGACAAATTAATGACAAATGGCCATCAGGTAGCCATAAGAAGAAAAAGCAAAAGATGGATCCAAAGCAGAGCCGGAGTTTTGTTGGATCCTGCGGTAGGCGGTGAGGACATCATCATCGTAGTAATAATAACGTCTGGGTTAATACTAGGGATGACCTACTTTGAGGAAAGAAATGTCATTTAGAACTAGGAATGCCAGTTGATAACTTTAGGGGCTAAAATATCAGTAGTATCCCGACCCAAGTCCTTAGGTTCTTGCCTATGGTTACAATTCAGTGCATTTGGGAGTAAGGCTGCTTTCCTCCTTTCTTCTAATTAATTTGGGCTCTCCTCACAAATCTGGGGAAATACCTCATGACATTGATTTTTTTGTTCTTTTCAGGAACACCATTGTTAGTAGGACACAGACTGCTGAGTTGGAAAGGACCGTAGAGGCCATCAAGTCCAATCCTAAGTGGAAAAACCCCATGCGATATTCTCAATGAGTGGTCATCCATCCTTGGTTGAAGGCCTCCAGTGAAGGGGAACCCACTCCGTCCCAATGAAGTGCATTCCATTTTTAGACAGTGCTAATTAGTACAAATTATTTTCTTATATTAAGCCAAATTTTGCTCCTCTGACACATCCATCATTGCTTCTGGTTCTACCCTTTGGGACTAAGTAGAACTAGTTTAATTTCTATTCCCATGGAAGGAAAGCTTTTTTAACACACTTGAAGATAGCTTTTGTGTCATCCTGAAATGATTTCTTTTCTAGGCTAAACATTCTCATATTCTTCAACTGATCAACATGGTCTCTAGTTTCTTTGTTATTGTTGTTACTGTTGTTTTTTTTTTACCATCCCACCCACCATTTTTAGAAATCTCCTTTTATTAATGATTTCTTTTCTAGGCTAAACATTCTCATATTCTTCAACTGATCAACATAATCAACAGTTTTTTTTCGTTGTTGTTATTGTTTTTTTACCATCCCACTCACCATTTTTAGAAATCTCCTTTTATTAGTGCTTTTTCTAAATTGTGGCACCTATACTTGTACACAATATTCTGAATACAGTCTGATCAACACAGAGTATGGATGTGCCCAACCTAGTTGTAAAGTTGTTCTCATTGCAGTCTGGGATAAACACATTAGCATTAGTCCCTAGAGTCATGGTCTACTCAATGCCCAGATCTTTTTGATATGAAGTCTTCTCTAGCTCTACCATCCTTCATTTGAAAATTTCTTATTATTTTTTTAACTCTTCTGGTTAGCATTTATGTTGTTCATTTTTTATACCAGATTTTATACCTATCATGGTGCTAGATTTAGGATTTGTTAATAACCTCAATTCATCCAAATTCACTGTATAATGGGGCAGCCCTTCATTTTGTTTCAGTTGATCAAACCTGGCTATAGTTTGCCTGGAATGACTTGTTGCCTTGATCTGATGCAGAGCATGGAACAATAAATTCCACCCAGGGTAAGTGATTGCCCCAGGTCTGTCCTAATTGATATTCCTATCAAACCTTATTTTCCCCAAAGCTCAGAGAAAGGAGATCTATGTTGGTATCTCTCCAATAAATTATATAATTTTAGAACTTCTGAAGGGGACTTATGAGAAGTAAATATTAAGTGTAAAAAATTTTTTTCCCCAGAGTTATATTGATACCTGGATTGAAAAGTGGATAGGTGTGGAAATTACAACCAACCCAAACCAAGAAAATTCAATGATTGTTTCTAAATATTTCTTAATTAATTCTAAAATATTTCTCAAGTAGCTCCTGTATGTCTTAGTACTGTGGGAGGCAATGGGTGGTGGTGGTGGAGGAGCAACCATCTTTAGATAAGATAATAGTTCCTAGAGGTTATAATCTAGGAGATTTTAAGATGGATAAAATATAGACTATGATATGAGCAGTATATACAAGACAAAGTGAGAAAGTGACATGTCAGTTGAGCTTCAGAGGATAGGTGGAATTTCAGCAGATTGGACATTCTAGGAATTGTGATCAGTATCAGTAAAGGCTTAGAATCTAGAAATGACTGGGTGAGCTTCAGGGACAAAAAGTAGTCCATTTTGGTTCAAGCATAGAAGTACCTAATATGAGAGAAGGCATGACATTTAGTGAGGAGGCACTCACATTTAGTGAGTCTGGGACTAATACGGAGGGTATGGGTCAAACCCTAGCTCATGTAATGCTACATTTGAGGTTAGAATCATACAATATTTTTGCATTTCTCATCTTAGATAATATATATATATGTATATATATACATATATATATACAATAACTAAGAAAAACAGAGAAGTGGATCAATTTTCTAATAATCTGGGACATCCCAGAAAGTAACTGCAAATAGTGTATAGTAAGGACTGGACCTGTGATTTCACTGGTATACTGAACTCAAAGGTGAGGAAACTCCCTCTGCCAGTGCAAGCTGGGTCCTTCTTTGTCATTTTATAGCCTTAGAAATTCACCTAGAAGAGGAGTTGGCAAACTATTGCCAACCGGCTGCCTGTTTTTGTCCAGCAAAGAATGTTTTTTACATTTAAAAAATAAGTATTTATAAATATAAAAGCCATTCTTAGCTCCGTGGCATACCAAAATAGGTGACAAATTAGATTTGGCCCATAGACTTACAACACTGAGACAGGTTATATGAGTTGGCCAAAGCCACATTGCTATTATGTGTCAGAGGTGAGACTTCCTTGCTCTGAGACCAGTTTTCTCTCCAAATAATTGAAACATAAAAATAGCTTTGTGAAAAGCAAAATACAAAAACAACAACAACAAAATACTCCTGTCCTCAAGAAGCTCACCTTCTACGACTGAGGGGAAGCAGCTACAGAGAGAACTCAGGGCATTATACATGCAAAGTAAGTACAAAATAATTTGGAGGATGTGGGAAAAAAATCAAGAAAGTCCCAATGGAGTGGTGGCTCTTGAATAGAGCCTTAAACAGAGTTAAGGCATTCAAAGAGGGGGACTTAACTTGACCTCCCTTAGATTTACTAGATAACTGGGCCTTTAATTTAAAAAACGGACGGTCCTCTGTTTACTATAGCACTATTTGAAAGATTTCTTTACTATGGGAACATTTCCTACCTTATTTAATACAACCCTTATATCAATTAGTATCTAAGCCTTGGTAATTGTCTGGAACTCCAAATTTAAGTGGTTTACCTATGGTGGCAAAGCAATATTAGTGGTCAAATTTGAACCCAGGTCTTCCTGATTCTGAGTCCAGAATTCCATCCACTTGAGGTTAGAATATCTTTTTTTTTTTTTTTTTTAAAGATGATCCAATATGCTGAGTGTAGCCATGTGATCCAGTATTGTAATTACTCTACTGGGATGGAACATTTCCAAATGCTACTCTCATTGCTGGAATAGAGCCACTATTACATGAGCACACTCAGCCTTTCATCAGGCAGTAGAAAAATCCAAAGAACCCAACTGTTCATGGTACCCGATGAATACCTGACCTTGATCACCTATCAGGAAAAAAAAAGTCTCAGGGTCTTGTTGTACTCAATCTTGTTGTTAAAGAGTTAATTTAAATGTACAGGTGTAAATAATTATAAATTATAAATAATTATACATCTATACTGCATTAACTAACTTTCACCAATTTAATTTTAGAATCATTAAGAAACTTCTTTTCAAAAAACAGAAAAACATGGGCAGCCCAAGCCCTACTCGTGAAAATGAACTCACTCTTTTGTTCCTTCAAGGCTCTGCTCACAGTAGCTTCTTTGAAACCCAGATATTTTTGGTTAACAGTGTTTTTAGTAGATCATTGTTGTGCTCAGAGGCAGCAGTCCTAATGTGCTGACTGAGGGTGACAATGGCCAGGTTCATGAAGGGTTTAGCATGAAGGGATGAAGCAAGCATGTTGTCAGGGAGGTTCAGTTGGTTACTGTGAGGCCACAGGAGTAGAGAACAGAGACAGAACAGCTATGGTTTAGAACCCAAGAAATCTACTAGCTAGCTATGAGACCTAGGGTGAGGAGGGTAACTTTGCAACAGCCCTGGGAGTCTGAGGTATAAGCAGTAGTCACAAAGAGAAGTCCATAGCAGTCTTTCATCCATTGAAGACCTGGGACTTCTGCTGGCTTTTAAGCTTGGACAAGCTCTGGACTAGAATAAGCTCAATTCACCCAGCCTGGCCACCCCATTGGGATTTAAAGACTGCCCACTCATTTCTGTCCAGAAATCCAATTTGAAGAAAACCCCCCATGTTCCTGGGGCTCAGGGTTTGATCCCTCCCTGACCTTTTCCCTCCCAATTTAAAGAAAACCCTTATATTCCTGGGGCTCAGGGTTTGATCCCTCCCTGACCTTTTCCCTCCCAATTTGAAGGAAACCCCCATGTTCCTGGGGCTCAGGGTTTGATCCCTCCCTGACCTCTCCCCTTTTGATTTGAAGAAAACCCCCATGTTCCTGGGGCGCAGGGTTGGATCCTTCTTTGACTTCTCCCCTCCCAGCTTGAAGAAAACCTCCATGTTCCTGGGGCTCAGGGTTTGATCCCTCCCTGTCCTCTCCCCTCCCCTTTATTGCTAGTATCCTCTATAAAAGGTTGAACAATGATTCTGATGTCAGGAAACCTTCCAGTTTCTAATATTGTCTTTGTATCCCCAGTGCTTAGCAAACAGTAGGCACTTAAAAATGAATGCTGAATTGATTTTTTTTTCGGTCACAAAGAATGAGGGAAATCAGACTGACCTAACTCTACAGTAGAATTGTCAGAACTTGGCGTCTTGCCCCTGGAGCCCTCTAACCTTTCCAGCTGGGTCCACTTAACTCCAACCTGTAGGTTCAGTCCTTCCCCTGATCCAGGGATCAGTCTGTCAGGAATCAAGGAATAGCAGCTCAGTAGTGAGCCATTGTTTGATCCTGTTTTTTGAGCATCTGGGTTCTTTCCAAATTCTCTGATTGCTTGGAGGTTCCCCCATGTTTTCCCTACCAAGAACTCGATTTCCTTACCCTGCATCCTTGTCTCCCTGCAAATGACTACCCAATGGGGTTATAGACTTTTAGAAATAGAAGGGGCATTAATAAAAATTGGAGGCTTTTATGGATGAGAAAACTTAGGTCCTAAAGAGTAAGGTTCTATTTTCCCAGTGCCAGTTACCTGTCTTATTGGACTTCTGCTGATTATCTGCTAATTGAATCTCTGTTGATCTCTATCTTTTGGTCATCTCCTTGTCTGAGCGTCATAGACCTTGGGACTGGTTTGTATCTTTGATTTTGAAACCCTTATTTTATATTTTCCCCTTCCATAATCTAATATTCTTCCTATTTCAGCATACCTTCTTCCCATGTGTGTACGCACACACTAATTTTTTGGCTGCCCTTTATACTTCAGGTGAACCCTCTCACTCACGTGGTCCCCATGCACCTCTCCCCTTCTTTCTTCTATGTTTTGACTTTTGCTCAAGATCTTGACCTGCTCTTCAGGTCTGTCCACCCACCTGGAGCTTATGTGATCTGGGTCTTTGGTGACTGAGCTCTGGCGTGCCTACAGGCTGATGTTCCTCAGGTATGGTCATTTGAGCTAAGGAAGGTACTCCCACATTCCTCTTAAGCATTTCATTAGGGACTAGGATGGAGCACACAGAGCATCTTAGTCATGCCCGAGTAACAGGATCCCTGGACTCTGGGATATGTAATGACACAGATGTCATCACAGCATTTACCAACTGGGAACTTGCCAGGCACAGCTTGGGACTGAGCGTCCAGGCTGAGGTGACTCAATGGTGGGGACAATAAGCGGATGCTTTTTATATAGTTTCAAGTAACATTAGTCAGCAAAAATCATAAATCTTCCCTCAATTGCTTCAGAGCACTGAGGAATGTCTCAACAGGGATGAAGTATTGCACTATTTCTAATTGTATCTAAACATTAAGGCTTGCCAGTCTTGATGGGGATAATTGACATTATTCAGAGTTGAATAGGGTCAAACCAGAGTTATATTCTGTGTCTGGGAAGAAAACAAGAGTCATCTACCTTGGGGTAGGGTCCTTATTGAACCAAGTACAGTGTTCAAGCTCCAAAAAAAGAAACAATTTTGTGAATATGAGACAAAGAATGGAAACCGAAAGCACAAATGAACACAAGCTGTAGACAGAGCTTTTAAACTTGGGATCAGGGAACTTTTCCACCCCTCCCCACCAAATTTTGATAAGTGGATTTCTAGACTCTTCTTCCTAACTTCATCTCTGACCTGCTGTGCGACTCTGAGCAAGTCACTTAACCTTGTTTGTCTCTGTTTCCTCCTCTGTAAAACGAACTGGAGAAAGATATGGCAATCTACTCTAGTGTCTTTGCCAAGAAAACCCCAAATGGGGTCACAAAAGGTCAGACATAACTGAAACAACTGAACACAACAATGGACAAAATGTTGAGCCAGATTTCCATCATGCTTTGTACTTCTTTAGAACTTATCCTTGATCCCATGGAAAAGCTTCAATGATTGAAGGACATTTAGTAATTTAATTCCCCCTCTCTGCCATCTTGCTTCAATATACTGTGGTGGTATATTGAAAAAGTGGTTTTACAGGAGAAAAAGAATTTATAATTCTATTTAATATACTTTTCAAGTATTTCAATGAAAGTAAGAGCTTGGCTTAGATCAAAATAGATACTTAATTGATACTTTTTTCTTTGATTGATTGATTGATTTAAATTTTATAGCTATAGATTATGCCAGTGAGTCCCTACACTATTGCCATAGCTACTTATTGTTTTCTCTGTTGCTGTCAAAATGGTTTTCCAGAATTACACTTCTGACCCATTCCTCCCCCAAGCCCAACTTAGTAAACTCTAGTAGTTCTCTATTAGCTCTAGGATCTCTATTATCTCTATCTATAGTTCTCGATTATCTTTAGGATCCAGTGCAAAAATCCAGTGCACTGTACCTACCTTCCCAGCCTTATTATACCTCCATGCACTGTATAGTTCCACCAAATTGGTCTTGCATGGTAATCCATCTTCTCTTGATATTTCTTTGCAGACTCCCTACCATGATCTCTCCTGGTTCTCTTCTCATAAAATTCCTAGTTTCCTTCAAAGCTCAAGTACCACATTCCACACAATCCCTCAAGCTACTGGCACTCCTTGCCTCTCTCCAACCCCTTTTCCTCCTGTTTCTATTGTATATGTTTGTAGATAGTTGGCCATATACTTATTGTTTCTTTCTATATTTGCAGGGAGAGCAGCGGTCTAAAGACAGGAAGACCTGAGTTCAAATCTAGCCTCAGATATTTATTGGATAGTCCTTAATTGGGGTATGATAAATCCCTTGGCGACCTAACCTTTTAATATATTCAACCCCAAACCCCCTCTTCCCCCATTACAATGAACCTTGGGCAAGTCACCTCTCCTCTACTTCAGTTCCTTCATTTGTAAATGGGGGAAAACAGTAGCATCCTCCTTCTAGAGGTTGTGATGAAGATCCAATGAGATATTTGTAAAAGCACATAGTAGGAGCTTAAATTTCTGTTTCATTTCTTAGGTGGCTTGTGTGAGGCTCAGAGAGTGACTGGCACCAGTGAGATGAGGAGAAAAATGACGAGTAACATTGTAGTCATCTGGAAAGTGCTGCCCCAGCCAGAGACTGTGGGCTATCAGAACTAATTGTTTTTGATAAGCACAGAGCCAAAACCAGCAATGTAACAATGCTGCCGTGTCACTGGAGACATTTATAATTAAACTGGTCCAAGCACTCAGGCACATTATTAGAATTTTACTACGTTACCCTGCAGGATACGACAGACCTGATAATGCTCAATAAAAGGATACATTTTAACAAAATGTTAACTCGTCCCTGCTGCAGCTCCCACTGCAGGATGAGCCGGAGCGCCTCGATCAGCCGGCGCGGCGGCGGCGGGGGCCGGGCACAGTCTGGTTCATCCTCTTGGGTCACATTCCATTACTTGATGCCAGGTAATTTTTCATCACACAGCCAAGCGCTTTTCTGTGTCCTTAATATATTTTCATATTGTATTCATTATTGGGATGGGAAAGTCTTGATTTGTTTTGATCATGTCACTCTCCTTGGAACCTTGAAGTGACTCTATTATTTCTCATGCTTCGATATTTTAATATTTCATCAGGATGCACATTTCCTCTGTTGTCGAAGAGGAGAACCCCTCTATACTTTAGAAGATGGTCTCTGGGTTGCTATGGATTAAAAAAAAATTCATGTAGTGGTCACCTTCCTGTGGCAGGGCTTCTCCAGATGTAATTGGGTTGGTTTTCAGAAGACAAACACACCATTCATCACTGGGACCTTACTGGAAGCCTTATATATTTTTTCATTTAAAAGGTGTTTATTTTCCCTTCTTCTCATCTTCCTTTCCCCTTCCCCCATTACCCCCATTTGGAAAAAAAAGAGAAAAATCTTGTAAACAAATATGCATAATTAGGCAAAACAAACCCCTACATTAACCATGTCCAAAATAATGGCTTGCACTGTTTCTTAAGCCTATCACCTCTGCCAGGAGCTCTATAGAATGATTCATTTTGGGTCTTCTGGAATCATCACTGCCTTGATCAGAATTCTTAAATCTTTCAGAGTTGGGTTGTTTGTTTGTTTGTTTTTGGCTTCATAATGTTGTCACTGTATTAAATTGTTCTCTTTGGTCTGCCCACTTCACTCCAAATTAGTTCATACAAGTATTCCCAGGTTTCCCTGAAACCATCCCTTTTGTCATTTCTTCTAGCATGATGGTATCACTTGAAGCCTTTTCAATTTTATTAAGATGACATGGTTTATAGCCTCCTGGCACAGCTTTTGAGAATTCAGGGTTATTTTCACAGCATGAGTCAAAGGAGCAGCTCTTCAGAGGAGGAATGGATAGGCACTGGGGCATTGTGGAAAGAGTCCTCGAATTTGAGTCAGACGATCTGGATTCAAATCCTCCTTCTAAGGTTTACTACTTACTAATCTCATCTTGGGTAAGTCTCTGACCCTTTTTGAGCCTCGGTTTCCTCATGTGTAAAAGGACAGGATTGGGCCAGATGAATTCTAGGTTTCTTAGTTCCTATTTAAAGTCTTTCCTGATAAGGAGGGTTGGCTTCACTTCAGTTCAACAAGCCTTATTTATGTACCTGCTATGTGCCGGGTATCTTTGGAAATCTCTATCCACGTTGGCATTACTTGCACAACAAAGATATAGGCAGTTACTTGATTTTCTATTTATCAGACACATGGGCATGCACAAAGGTATAGACAGGGCTGGTAGCAAATTTCAGAATTCAGTTATGAATGAGAAGGATTTGAGGTAACCCCCTTACCTTAACCCCTTATGGTGGTGAGAAGAATAACACATAAAGTCCAACACCACCATGGCGAACCCTCGAGAGTGGCAGGGTAGCAGGCTGGCCCAGATCGGAAATTAAGCAGGACAAAACTTTAATGCTGATCAGCATGTAGTGGGTACCAGGGTCGAGAGGGGATGCTGCACTTCCAGCATGAGCAAGAGAGGGAAACCAGTCTATATAAAAATATTTTTCAAATAGAGGTTATATATATTTCAAAGAATAACTAGAGTTTGATTGTTGTAAGGGAGTTCAGGCATCATCCATTCTGAATCTTTATTTAGCAGATTAAAACACTGACGTTTTGTGAGGTTGAGTGACTTCCCTAATCCCTCTTTACTCCAGTGCTTTCCCTCTTTTAATTATTTCCTATTTATCCTATTTATAGTTTCCTTTGTATATATCTGTTTTCATGTTGTCTCTCCCATTAGATTGTTAGCTCCTCGAGGGCAGGCACTGTTTTTTCCCTTTTTTTTTTTATCCCCAGTGCTTAGCAAAGTACCTGGCACATAAATGTTTATTAAAAGGAATTAAACTGAACTCGTCTGAGTGTATAGAGCTAATAAGTGGCATAATTGAGATGAGAATCATGTCTTTTTTTTTTTTTTTTTAATTTTAAACCCTTAACTTCTGTGTATTGACTTATAGGTGGAAGAGTGGTAAGGGTAGGCAATGGGGGTCAAGCGACTTGCCCAGGGTCACACAGCTGGGAAGTGTTTGAGGCCAGATTTGAACCTAGGACCTCCGGTCTCTAGAGAATCATGTCTTTTGAGTCCTGGTCCACTATTTTTTCCCTTAAACTAAAATTTGATATTTTGGTAGAAGTTAAAGAAAAATATACTTGCACTGAGTGACTTTACCTTTTCCCATATATCTTTATTTAGCTTTGCAAAACCTAAAATTATATTTGTGTAAGATTATTAATATTATTATTATTATCATAGCTGTGGCTGATGAGGGTATAATGTTTCTATATTTTATTCACTCATGTTTACACTTCATGTGTATGTGTCTGGACTTTCTCTTCCTCATTAAACTGCAACTCATTAAAGACAAGGATTTCATACTGTTGACTCATTTTGCAGTCTCAGTGAATGCACTTTATGTAAGAAAATGTTTTCTTGAAAAACATTGTTACTCATTTTGTTGTTGTTGGTCCTTCATTTCTGAAGAGGACTAATGACATCAGATGTTAGGGTCAGGGCACAATGTGCCTGCCTGTGATTCATCAGTCCAATACTAGCTGGGAAGGCTCTACCACAAGTTGGGAGCAAATAATTTGAACATTTGGGAGGGAGATGAATCCAGATTTTCATATCTCATGTTTCCTTTGTGCTTCTGTGATTCTTCTTTGGTCATGGAACATGGCGCCTTTTTTGATTTGGACTTGCAGCGTTGGGTGGTCCTGTGCCAGTGTCTCCCATGACTCCCATTCAATATCACCTATATAGTGAGTTGAAATGAGACCCAGAGAGAAGCGACCAAAGACCAATCACAATCTGGTTGTATTTCTGAAAAGTTGTGAGCAAATCATGATTTTGTAATCAGGTGATATTTTCAATAAATTTGGAAGGTGAATGTCTATTGTGAATGCATTTGAAGCTTCCTAATTTTTCTGTTTTGTAAATCTTCTTTTGCATACCATAGCTTCTTGGACAATGGATACACTGATATTCCTTAATGATCACCCAGAATTCTGTTTTATGCTTCTGCTCTCATTTATAATCAATCTTTTGTGTATTAGGTGAGAATGCTCCATTTTGCCTAGTTGTGATATTCAAAGGTAGGAAAAAGACATCAAGAATTTAATCTGTGGAATGGATAAGCAATACAGCATTACCACAATTATCACTAGATGCATAATTTTGATTATGGCATGTGTGGTTTATACAACACTGCATTTAAAGTCCTGAATATTATATTTGTCAAGGAACACTATTTTATCAAAACTCATCTTTTAGTATTCTGTTTTCAGTCTCTTCTGAATAAAGATATAGCCTTGTCTAATTATGCATAATTGCTTCAAATTGTATTCCCATTTTCTTAAAATAGCAATAAGAGTTCCTTCCAAAATATACCCTAAGTGCATTTCCTAGAAACCTACTAAACCTACCCCTTCTTATGAATGATTTTGAACAATTGTTTTTATAAATTCACATATTGTTCCCTGGCATTTCTTCTTCTGAAAACTATATCCTTGGATTATTTATTGGGGAATGACTTGGTGTTTTTTTTTTATTAATTCTCAATAATTATCAGACATAACTAATTTTTGGCCATGTTCCTGTGTTCCAAGCTGCAGTTCCCTCCAGGCCTCCAAAAAACTGGTCCATATCCCTTGGCTTCTGATTGGCAAACTTTCATCATCTCTAATTTAACTCAGATGCCCAGGCTGCTATTTCTCTGTCTATTTTTGTTATTATTATTTTTATTAACTTAAAACTTCCCCCCCTCCAATTACATGCATAAACACTTTTGAATAATGGTTTTCTGACATAACTTAGATTCTCTCCTTCCCTCCCCACCCTTCGCCAAGATGGTCAATAGTCTGATATAGGTTATACCATCATATAATACATATTTTTAAATTTAAATTTTATTAACTTTTTATTATATTTCTTAACTACACATAGAAAATTTTTTTAACAATTGTTACCCCTCCCTATCTTCAAGATAGGACACTACACTGTGCAACCACCCTCCTTTCTGTCCTTCCTCTCCATAAAATCAAATCAACTACTACTTTTGGAAAGGATGTCAATTGTTCTGTGACTCTACTTATCATCCTTCTGATTTCTTACTAAGACTCTCTTACTTAGCCACCATTCTCCATGCTTGTTTTTACCTATTAGAAGGTAAGCTCTTTGGGGACAAGGACTGTCTTGCTATGACTCTTTGTATCTCCAGGGCCATTGAACATGTTGTTCAAGTGTTCAGAACGTTGTGTCCTATTCTTGAAGGTGTGGACCATATCACTCCAATACTGTCTATGGGGTTTTCTTGGCAAAAATACTGGAGTGGTTTGTAATTTTCTTCTCCAGTGAATTAAGGTAAAGAGAGGTTAAGTGACTTGCTCAGGGACATACAGCTTATAAGGGTTGATGGATGGATTTAAATTCTGATCTTCCTGATTCCATTGAGCAATCTACCTGCCTGTCATATAATTAGAGTTTAAAAAATGTTTTTTCCATTTATTTTTTATTGTTATTTCCCAATTGATAGTTTTCCTTCTTAGTCTTGCTACATTGATTATGTTTTTGTAAAAGGTTTTTAATTTTATGTATTTCATTTTTTGTGATCATAGCCCTTGCTTGATCTCCTCCTAACCACAGATTTGAAAGGTACTTCTTTCCATTAGGTTCCTTCATTCTATTCCACTCATCTTTTTTTTTAATGCTATCTATTATATTTATTATGAATCCATTTGGAGCTCATCGTAACATAAACTCCCTGTTTCTCTTGAGGGCAGCACCATTCTTTTTTAAAATTTCATATCTTCTGCCTTACAATCAATATTAAGTATTGGCTCCAAGGCAGAGGAGTGGTAAGGGTTAGATGTTTGGGGTTAAGTGACTTGCCCAGGGTTACACAGCTAGGAAGTATCTGAGGAAAGATCTGAACCCAGGACCTCCCATCTCCAAGTCTGGCACTCTGTCCACTGAGCCACTTAGCTGCCCTGGAGCAGCATCATTCTTAAAGCTGTGCATGTTCACAGTATCAAATTGACTTGGATTCCTTACTTTTTTCCTTATTCTTATATTTAATCAAGTGTTAAGTCTTTAAGTCTTGCTGAGTCTGCCTCCAGAATATGTCATATCATACCTGTCATGTCTTATTCCTCATCTTTATTCACACAACCATCACCCTAATATAAGAACTCATTTTTCCCCCCTAGACTATTGCAATTGCTTTTTAATTGTTCTCCTTGCTTCAGATCTCTGTCCTTTCCATCTCTATCCTCAAGCTCACTGTCATCTCCTACTGGAAGCTGGTCCTGATTCACGTCCTCTCTAATACCCTTTCCCTAGAAATTGTGTTGATATAATTTGTTATTTATTTGTATGTATATGTTATTTCCCCCAGAAGTACATAGCTCTTTGAGGTAAAAAATGGCTTGGTTTTTAAAAAATTTAAATTATTTTTTACATTAAAATACCCGGGTAACTCTCTCCTTCTCTTCTCCCCCCATCATAGAGGGCATCATCTGACAAAAAAGGTGTATGTATATATAAAACTATGCCTTGCTTATCTCTATTTTTCAAATCTTTCTTTGGAGGTAAACATATACAAGTTATATTATGTCATTGTATCCCCATTTTCTAGCACAATACTCTGAGCCTGAAATGCTAGTTGAATGAATTAATGAAATTAATGGTGTAAGATTCTTGATGAAATATAATTTCTATCAAACTTCTATGCCATTTCTTTTTAAAAAAAAACCCTCACTTTCCATCTTAGAGTTGATACTAAGATTTGCTTCTGTAAGATTTAAAATTAATATGCAATAACTCCAAGTATTATATTTTATAAAGTTTATTAAAAGAAATAGAAGTTCAAGCATAATTATCTAACAAAAAGTAAACCCATGTGAGTAACTTCTGCCTGCTTCTGTTGAGATCAAGGGAAAGAGAGAGAGAGAGAGAGAGAGAGAGAGAGGGGCTACACAAAACTTAAATCACACACAAAGAGAGAAAGAGAGAGGCTACACAAAACTTATATCCTCCCTATGTCAGCACATAATGTGAGAAGGAAAGAGGAATGCTGAGAATTGAAGTCCAGGGGAGCAGATTCTAATTACACAGTTCTAAGGCAAGAGAGTGGTAAGGGGTGGGCAATTATAGTTAAGTGACTTGCTTAGGATCACATAGCTAGGAAATGTCTGAGGTCAAATTTGAATCCAGGACCTCCTCTCTCCAGGCTAGGCTTTTTATCTACTAAGCCACCTAGCTGCCTCTTAAAATTATTTTTTAAAACCCATGTACTAGGTTCTTTAGCTCTGACTGATTACTATCTTCCATATTCTTTCACTTGACTTTTAATGCTCAATTATTAGGATTTTAAATTGTTCAGTACTTTTTGATGTATTTTTGTTTTTACAAAACAGTTATTTCCTTCTATACTCTCCTGTCTCCTGATCTCTAATAAACCCCAGTAACAGAGAAAAACAGCTAAACAAAACCAATGGACCCGGAAACTGAATCTGGCAGCTTGGGCAGTATTCCATTCCCTTAATTCCCTACTTCTCCAAGGAAAAAAAGAAAGGCTCCTCCTCATTTCTTCCCCAAAACCAAGATTGATTATTGCAATTATAAAATATCTGGGTTTGTTTTAGTATTTTTCTTGGTGTTTACTTATTATAGTCAGTATCCACATTTTATTCCTTATTCTACTTACTTCAGTCTCAACTGTTTCAGACAGATATTCCCATATTTCTCTGAATTCTTCACATTTGTCATTTCTTATGGCCCAACCACAACATACTGAGACGCTGATATGCCATGCTTATTTGGGCATTCCAACATTGATGAGTACTGTCTTTGTTTCTGGTAGTGTGGTACTGCGGTACTGCAAGAGTATTGTTATGAATATCTTTATATATACGTGGCCTTTCTTTCTGACTTTGAGCCCCTCATCTAACAATAATATCTCTGGGCAAAGGGCATGCATGATCAGTTTGGTAACTTATTTGCATCATCTCAAATTGCTTTCCGGTGTGATTAGACCGAGTCATAGCTCTGACAGCAGGATGTTCATGTGTTTGTCATTCTGCAGTTCCTCCAATAATGACAATTTCTATCTTTGGCCATCATTGTCGATTTGTAGGGTATGGGGTAAAACCTCATATCTGTCTTAATTTCTATTTCTATTATGAGTAATCATTTAGTACAATCTTTCATAAGGTTGTTGATAGTTTTTGTTCTTTTGGAAACTATTTGTTCATATCCTTTGGTCCCTGATTTACTGGGGAACGACTCTTGGCCATTTATTTGTGTTAATTCCCTCTATGTTAGATATCAGACTTTTATTAGAGATATTTGATCCAAAGGCTTTTCTCACTGAGTAGTTTCCCTTCTTATCCTAGCTACATTGATTTTATTCCTGCAAAAGCTTTTTAATTTTATGTAGTTGAAATAGTCTATTTTCTCTTTTATGATCTTCTTTATCTCTCATTTGGTTAAGAATTCTCCCTGTAGCCACTAAGACCTAATTCTTTTTTCCTTAAATTTAAGCCTTTTGTTTCTACATCATATTCATTTTTTAATATAATCCTCTTCACCCACTCAGTAAACCTTCTTTTGTAACTGATTAAAGCAAAAAAGAAGGGAAAAACAGTTCAGTAAAAGCAGTTAGCTCATTGATTGTTTCTAACAGATATGTAATATTCCACACCATTAGTCCCCCACCTCTATAATGAAAAGGAGAGGAAGAGGCACATTTTCTAAATTCTTTTCGTGGGCCTCATTGGTAACCCTCAATTGTCTACAATTTCGTTGACTTTTAAGAGAGAATGGAAGAAGTTAAATAGTTCTCTATTATTTCTGGTATACAAAAAGCCTAATTTCCCAGATCTCATATAAATTCTCAACTTCTTTCTGGAAAGCAATAATCTTGATAATAAAATAATGTTGTAAGTCAACATGGTCTGGATAGGATTGTTGATATAGAGCTTTTGACACTAAACTCTCAACCTTCTCACCTGATGAAAAAGAGTTTGATTCTTGAAATTATAGGATTTTAGAGCTGGAAAGAACCTTATAAATCATTCATTTAACAGATAACGAAATTGAGTTTTGCATAGCCAAGTGACTTACCTATGGTCACATGCCCAGTTAGTGGCCAAACCAAAACTAAATTCCAAGTCACTGGTGGTCTTTCCACTATAAACTATTTTTCAGTGACTCTGCTATGGACCTAATTCATGCACCAAGATGCTATACTCTCTCAAGAGAACTTTACAATCAAATCTATTTTATGTTCTGTCTCTTCCTTTCCCCTGCTTAGTATCTCTAGCTTCCTTCAAGGCATAGTTCAGTTGCTTCCTCCTACTGGATACCTGGCGTGAATCCCTTCAGCTGTTGGTGTTCTGTACTTCTTGAAATTCCCTTCTATTCCTTAGTATAATTTGCATTAATTATCTGTATACTTGAATTCTCTCAATAGAGCATAAACTCCTTGAAGGCAAGGATTTGTTTTTGTCTTTCTACCCAGGCACATAGTGGGTACTCAAGAAATATTGGCCAAATTGACTTAAATTCCTTAAAAAAAAAGATTGTAGATTATTTCTGGACAACTTGGAGAATAATTTTATCCATGCAAACCTATCTTGTTGAAGCAAGCAAGGGGCTTAGACTCACACTTAAGCGAGTTCATTATGCTGTGATAGATTGTAGCAGCTCATCTGAAGGCCCATTATATAAATCATTTAAATAGGTATTCAGACAATTTTTAAAAATTCCCATTAATTACCACAAAGCCAATAATGATGCCGAGGTTTCAGTTTATCCTCTACATGTGAACACAGACACTTTTAAAAACAGATAATTACTTGATGGACCAGAGCGGCTCATTTGTCACATAAAACCTCTTTATTCTTTATGTTGATGGAAAGAGGATTGTTGACCTGATGGATCCTAATTGATCTTTTACAGTTATTAGGTTTTCAGCACCATACTTCTTAACATGTTATAAGAGTCAAATGGAGGTTGAGCACTATCTATTTATATTTAAAAGATTAAAAAAAAAACCCCTCACTAAAAGTCCCAGTGGCTTGGAGGTGATTATTCAGTCAGTCAGCAAACTGTTTTTTTTATAGAGAATGTCACTGTGTGGTTGAAATATTGGGGGAGGGAGAGGAACAACACTAAAACTGGAATACTGTTCTTTCTCAGGAAATGGAAGAGAGATGGATGTAATAGAGCATCTGGGAATGATGTAGAGATGGGAGATTAGAGCCTGGGAGTTTGGGATAGGATGGGTTAGGCTGCCAAAGTCTATCCTTTGCTTAGCAGCAATTTCTCTGGTTAGATTCTGTGCTTCCTTTAGCAAGATCACAAAACCAAGGGCATGGCCACTACTAGGTAAAATTATTGACTGTTTCCCTTTCTGGTGGTAGAGCTCTGTTCCCCCTTATCCTCTCCCTATCTAATCCATTCGATCTGTTTGTTTTTTAAAGAGAAAGGAGTGAACATTCATGAAGCACCTACTATGTGTCAGGCACTATGCTTAGTGCTTTACAGATATTATTTCATTTGATCCTCACAATAATCATGGGAAGGAGGTGCCATTATAATTCCCATTTTGCAGCTGAGAAAACGGAAGCAGATGGAAATCAAATGGCTTATCCAGGGTCATAAAGGACTAAGAATCTGAGGCTGGATTTTAATTTAGGAGTTTCTGATTGCTCACTTATACTCTCTGAATCTGTGGACAAGAAAGACTTAGATAAACTTTTCCACACTGAGAGAGAAATCATAATTACATCATATGTTCCCCCCTAGGGATATTAGCATTTTAATAGTGTCTAAATCTTTAGGTGGAGGTATGACTGGCAGATTTTAGCAAAATATTGAGGGAGACTTTTTTGAAAAACCAATTCTCTCTAATCTAAACATTAGCATGAACTATGTGCAAGGGGCCAGGGATACGAAATGCGAAGAATATTGTCTCTGGAGTCAGAGGACTCTGATTAAGTCCCACTTCTGAGGGACCTTGGACAAGTAACTGTTTCTTGTGCCTCAATTTTGTCATCTTTAAAGTGATATAGTTGGACTAGATGGTATTTGAATTCCCTTTTAGTTCTAAATCTATGCTTCTATGAGTCTATGAAAAATAGTTCCTTCCTTTTTTTTTAATCTTTATCTTCTGTCTTAGTATTGATATCGAGTAATGGTTCTAAGACAGAAGAGCAGTAAGGTCTAGGCATTTGAGGTAAAGTGACTTGCTTGGGGTCACACAGCTAGGAAGTGTTTGATGTCAAGTTTGAACCCAGGTCTTCCTGAGCCACTGAGCCTTCTAGTTGCCCTTTGCAGTCCTTCCCTTCAAAGAACTTCCATTCTAATAGAGAAATTCAGCGAGAAGACAAATAAGAAAATTAATGTCAATTTGAAGAGGGAGAGACTACTAAGAAATTTCTTGGAATGCATCTAAATGAATTTAGATATTTTCTTACTCCTATGTACAAGGCTGTATGTGATGGGACACTTTAAAAATAAAATGTGTTCTTGTCCTTTGATCATTATTTTTAAAAATTAAAAAATTCTATTTTTCCAATTACATGTAAAAACAATTCCTTCAAATTATTATGCAATGCTTTTTGCCCTTTTGATATTGCCATCGGTTCCTTAGATAACTTGGATATTTGGCTTTTTATTAGATATATTATGAAAATTACCCCCAATCTTCTACAAATAACTATGCCTTTCTAGGGTCATTGATTTTGCTTGTACAAAAAGTTTTTCTTTTTATGTATCATTTAAATAGTTTTTAAAAAAATCTTCCATAATCATGTCTGTCTCTTGTTTGAGAGGCAAGGTATTGCGTTGCACAGAAAACTGGCTTCCAAGTTGGCTGAGGAATAGCAATCACCCAGTCAATTAGCTTTTACAGTGTGCTAAGTGTTGGGAACACAAACAGAGCAGAAAGAGAACCCCTTCCTTCAAGGAGCTTACATGAGAATAAGAGAAAATAACACATAAATATGAAGACTAAAAATGGGAAGGGGGATGGGGCAGAATAAAACAACCTAGGAAAAGTGAGGAATGGACCCTAGAGAGAAAAGAAGATTTGGCTAGTCTATCGCCTTTCTGAAACGGAGCTTTTGAGAGGAGGAGTCATTCAATCAGAAGAAGAGGATACATAGGGCAGAAGGCATTTTCAATGTGTGAATTCCAGTTCTAGAGTATGTTTCCAGGGAGAAAGGATTTCTGGAGCATAGTGGAGAAAGTCTAGAATATAGCCTGGAGAGGAGGAAAACCAATAAATAATGTAGCAGGCATTTGCTAAGAGAAATCAGGTGAAACCATCCCTGCTTCATATATGCAAAGTTGAGGCATATTTAAATTAGGAGAGCCATTTCCATTTAGCCATAGGACAATTAATTGACATGACTTCTCCAGGAAAGATGGTTTTGCTTTGATTTCTTTCCCCAAAGTGAGAAGTGGATAAACGGTATCTACAACAGAGAGTATCTAGGCAGTAGCATGGCATGAACATTTCCAAAGGACAGCATTGTGGTGGGTCTGGATCAGTGATAGAGAATTCTCACCAATAAGAGTTCAGGAGCTGGAAGTCCGGTTGGAGGCAGGAGACATGACAAAGATGGCTAGAGAGTAGTAGATGGAGTTTCTTAAGTCCCATGGGGTAGTGCTATAGGTAGGAAGGATTGTATAGATCTCTATGGGAATGTGTGGGATAAGGAGATGGGAGAAAGAATTTTTCTTGACCCTCTATGTTCTCAGATATGGAATCTTCATTATTTTTGTGATATAACTAAAACCTTTACTGTGCTTAATATACTTGTTAGTCTTAGTGCTTGCAGGGGAGTTTATTTTCCTTTTGGGGAAATAAAATGATTCCTATGCTATTTTGTGAGAATGAGACCCCAAATTATACCCTGTATCGGGAAGGAAAACTGATGCCAAAGTGATAATAAGATTAATTCATATTTATGCAGTACTTTAAGGTTTATGAAATACTTTCTTCATAACAAGTAGTGCAAATACATTATTATCTCCATTTTACATATGAGGAAACTGGGGCTTAGAGAGAGATCACATGATTTACTCAGGGCTATATATTTGGTGAATACCAGAAGCAAAACACCCAAGTCTCCTGAATCCTAGTCTTGAATTCTTTCCATATTGTTGAAAGAACAAGGTGTGGACAAATAGTTTTGGGCTTGATCTCTGCCTCCAGACTATTCTTTTCAGGCAGTTTTTAAGGTAGCCTCATCTTTGTTAAGCAGTATCCATAGCATTGTTGACCTGGACTCACAATAGGCACTTAATAAATATTTTGAACTGAACCGAAATACAGGGTACGCTTAGAGAAGCTGTGGGCAAGAAAGTACAAATAAATGACTGGCAAGATATATTTCAGCTGCCTCTTTTAGATGTTGAAAACTTCAGTTGATGTCCTCTTCTATAGACTTTGACCAATTTAATTTAGAAAGAAGAAGATGATTTAAAGTTCCAGGGAATGGAATTCTAGGAATAAAGCTCGTAGACAAACCGGGGAAGCCTGGGATGGGTCTTCCCAGTACAAAAGCTAGAGGCGATTTTGTTGGCTGGCTGCTTGAGTAGCGCCATTCTGCCGCTGACCCCGGGGTCCCTCAGTCTGGACTCTATTATACACGAGGCCGTGTTATAAAGGGGGCCTTCTGCTACTTTTGGTAACTTAAACCTCTTTGGATCAGGTCCAAGATGGAACTGTGGGAGATCCAATTTCATGCTCTTGCGTGTTGTGTTATGGCGAGGCTTGGTATATTGCTCTATTTGTACTAAACCCACAGTGTCCTTTTTCTCCTGACATGCTCCTCGCCTCTGCTGAGCCACTGAAAATGACATGACTCGCAGAGAGGGACGTGAAATATTTTATTTTTCACTCCCCAAATATCAAAGCGCGAAGCCAGACTCCGTTTTCACCAGGACTAACTGAAGCCCATACAAGCCCCCTTCAAAGCCTGCAGGGGCTAATCAGTGGTGAAAGGGATGATCTGAGACAGAGGCATTCTGTCATTGCTGTGGGCTCCCTGTAGGTCTGCCAACTTTTTCCCTTTTAAGAAAGAAAGGATTTATTGCTTCGGCTTTCTCTTGGGTCGTTTCTCCTGTCTCCGTCCTTACGAAGTCACCCATGAGCACAAACAAGAACAATTAGAAAGAAGAGATTCTAGGCTCTAGCCGGGATAGTCCTGGCTCTGGAAAGGAGTGTATTCATGGCTCTCACATAACATTAAGAGTTGGGTAGTTTTGGGTTCTTCTCCTAACTGGCGATGTGCTAATGGGGAAGTCCCTTTCCTGGCTTTTAATTTTCCCATCAGTAAGTGCAATATTATTCCCCCCACAGGGATGCAGTGAAGCATTATTACTAATATGTCTGAAATGTACTTGGTACTCCTCTGAGAGAGGGACTACCGTGTATCCCACAGCAGTGTGGCATGTCTGCAGAACAGATGGCTGTAATTGTTTAAAAAAAAAATGTAACTGTAGTGCTGAACAAACTCTGGTTTTTGTCTCCTCCTGATTTCAATTCTATAAGAGGAAATGGACCAAGTGCACACAGGCACTTGTTAGAAACAAATGGGCATGATTAATTTTTATCTATTTTACACAAGTGGTTCCTTAGGAGTGAAGTGGGTGTTCCTTAGGTACAGAAGGAAAAGAGGACTGAATTCAGCAGTATCAGAGAATCTTGGGTCTTGGCATCATGCCAAGAAGTCATTTAGTATTGCCTCACCTTAGTTCCGTTTTCTTCTATATCATCTTGAATTCAAATCATATTGTAAGAATGTGAAATCTCTGAGGAAAGGGATTTTTTTTTTTTTGGCCACAGTGCCTGGCATATAGTAGGGGCTTAATAAATGCTAATTGACTGATTGACTGGGAAGATAACTCCTCCTTGATTTCTTTGGCTACATGTTTTAATGTCTGTAAGAATGGGATTCAAACAGAGGCCTTCTTTTTTTTTTTTTTTTAATTATTTAGGTTCTTTACCTAAGCTGGCTTTGCCAAAATTATAATAATAAACAGAGCCAATAAACAATGTTAGGGAAATCCCATCCTTACATGTCTCATAGCTAATTTACCATTTACTAACTGTGCCATTGAGAAAATCTCTTAACTGCTCTCGGGTTTGGTTTTTTCATCTGCAAAATGGAGATAATATTAGTACCTCCCACATTTTCTATAAAGTCAAAATAAGGCATGTGTAAAAGCACTTTGCAAATTTTAAAGGATTATATAAAATTTATTATTATTATTACTATTACTAAATTCTTCCTACTGCCTCATTCAATGCTTTCCTGAAAGAGCATTAGATTTGGAGTTAGGAGACTTGAATTTGAGTCTGCCATCCCTGAACCTCAGTTTCTTGATATGGAAAATGAGGAAAATAATACTTATATTGCCTATTACACAGAGTTGTTGTGAGGAAAACCCTTTGCAAACAATAAATGTGATATTATATTATCTTGCTTGCTCAATATTCGCATATCAACCATATGGTGCTCTGTTACAATGAAATTTATAATTAAGAAATTCCCCTGCCATTCATTATTCAACAAACTGATGGGGAAATTGGAAAGCAGTCTGCAGAAATTATGTTTAGACTAACATCTCACACTATGTACCACAATAATTACGATTCCAAATAGTTAGAAGACCTAGATTTAAAAAGCTACATCCTAAAGAAATTAGAAGAGTAGGGGATGTCTTTTGAAACTACATACAGGAAGAGTTCTTGATCAAACAGGGGCTGGATAAAATAGAGGAGATAAAACAAACAATTTTAGTTATGTAAAATGGAAAAAGATTTTGTACAAAAAAAATCAATGTAATGATAATTAGAAGAGAAACAAGTGGGGAAAATCTCTGTAGCAAGTTTCACTGATAAATGAATGGTAGCCAAAATATTGAGAACTGATTTAACTATATAAGAATAACAGTCATTCCCCAATATTTAAATGGTCAGAGATATAAAATAGCTTGTTTTCGAAAGCAAAACAAACTACCATTTGAGAAAATGCACTAAATCACCATTATAAAAGATTTTCAAATGAAACATCATCGATGTTCTACCTCAGACCATGATTGCCAAAGATGATAAAAAAGAAAGGATGAGAATATTGATTGTTGGAGAGTATGTGAGAGGACAGGAACATTAAGCACTGCTTGTAGAGCTGTGAGTTCATCTGAAAAACAATTTGGAACTAGACCCTCCAACCCTAGTCACTACATTGTGCACATCCTTTTAGTCAGCAATGCCACTAACAGATCTATGTCTCAAAAGTATAAAAGAAAAAAGGAAAAGATCCATATGTGCAAAAATATTTATAGCAACATTTTTGTTGTAGCAGAGATCTAGAAACAAGGGAGTATCTATCATTTGGCTGAACATTTTATTTTATTTTATTTTATTTTATTTTTTAAAACCCTTACTTTCTGCTTTAGAATCAATATTAAGTATTGGTTCCAAGGCAGAAGTTAAGTGACTTACCTAGGGTCACATAACTAGGAAGTATCTGAGGTCAGATTTAACTATATAAGATTTAACTATATAATTTAACCCAGCACTTCTAGGCTCTTGGCCTGGCTCTCTATCCAATGAGCCAGCTTGCTGCCCCCTGAATATTTTATAATACAGAAATATAATAAAATATTATATTACACTATAAGATAGTCTCGGAGAAAAGTAAAAGATTTTTATTTTTGAACTGATACAGTATGAAGCGATCCGATCCATGAGAACCTCCTTCTCCCTCTCTCTTTGATCGAATAAAATGACCAACCATGACGAAAACATATTAGTCATTTCCTGGCATCAAGGCAATGGACTAGAGCTACAGAATGAAATGTACATTTTTGAACATGCCCAAGATATGAATGTGTTATGCTTGACTATTTTAGAGGGATCGAAGGGCGATAGTGATTGTGATGTCCCCTCTCCCCACCAAAATTAGAAAGAAAAGAGTGATATTGAATTGTTTTTAAAAATGCAAAGGAGGGAACAAAAAGAAATTTAGAGGGAAACACAGACAAGGCAGGACAGCTTTGAAACTAATCTGGTAAATTTGTATTTAACTTAAAAAGACAAATTGCGAATAAAAGAGGTTCACGTTTTCATATAAAATCCTCTTTTTTTGGTTAAACTTTGCATATGGAAATGTTTATATTCATTGGTGATGCTTAAATTCAAAATAACAAAAAAAATCCATCTCCTTGACCTATATTTTCCCTTAATTTATATTTTTCTTTAGTTTAGTGTCCATTTCTAAGTCTTTTAATAATATTTCCTCTTTCCTTCTAGAGATTCTCCAAGCTTATTTCCTTTTTTCAGGTGTAATGCTTCAAGGGAACATGGTACAATAATAAAAGCATGATCGATGTTGTTTACAAAGGGAATAGGATCTCAGAATTCTGATTGATCATCTCTACTCCCAAAAAAATCATGGGATCAGTGATTTAGAGCTGTAAAAAACATTAGAGGCCAACTAGTGCAATCCCTCCATCAACATATAAGAAAACTGTGGCTCAGATATTGTGAATTGTTTAAGACTTCAATAGCAGTAAGCAGAAGGTCTAGGATTTGAACCCAGGTCATGAGATTCCAAACCCAGCATGTTTTTTTTTCTATACTTTATTACTTCTCTCTGATATAACCCACTCCGACTTAGCTTAATTTGCTAGTGCTAGGAATACAAAAGAAAAATGAAACACTCCCTGTTTTCAAAGAGCTTACCATCTCAATAACTACTTACAAATCATGACCTGGCCCTTGCCTTTTAAGACCCTTTGGCCATAAAGCCAGAGGTCCCAGCTCTTCCACCCAGGGAGCTTCTCTGATCATAAAATCTATCATATTCATAGACTCCTATTGCTCCCAAATTCCTAGGAACTATGCCACAACCCTGGGATCTGAACTTCTCATAGGGATCTCATGGCCACAAGTCTACAAGACTTTTATTATTGTTGTATTCACTTTTTAAAACATTGCTTCATTCTATTAACTCATATTTAAAGTCATTTACTTTGAGAAAATTTGATAAAAAGGAATTAGAAGTCATCTTTTAAATTAATTTATCAGTGATTTTAGAGAAATTAGAGAATTAGAGAAATTAGAGAAAAAGTGTGATGACTGGTAGAAAATGGTGGATACCTATGCCATTAAAAAAGCCTTTATATTCCATCTTAGAATTGATACTAAATATCAGTTCTATGGCAGAAGAGTGGTAAGGGCTAGACAATTAGGGTCAAGTGACTTGCCTGTGGTCTTCTTTGCCTATAAAGTATCTAAGACCAGATTTGAATCTGGGACCTCACATCGCCAAGGCTCTCTTTCTATCCACTGAGACAAGTGCCCTCCCGCCTGTGTCATTTATTAATTATGTTGGGGTGCTTTCTAAAGAGTAGCCAAAGTTCCAAAAGGATTTATTGGGTTGTGAATCCAGATGGGAACTTTGTAATATTATACAGGGCCAATAGAGGGAAGCAGAGAGAAAATTTTTGACTAGGTCTTCATGATAAATTCTTTCAAATGCCAAGGGAATAAATTATCAGATGCCCAAGTACAGTAGAGATAAAAGGAGAGTCCTGGGATCTAACACTTTTAAGGAAACAGTAATCAAGACATTATGGGAGACGTCATCAGAAGCAACAAGACCAATGGTCAGAGCCAAGGGAAAAAAGTGTGATGGTCAGGACAGGTTTGTGAACACTTGAAAGCTAGAATGGGGGGTTACAGGTATGCTACCGTCAGAGGCAGTTGGACATGACTCTTCTTCCATGGGTCTAGATACCTTCTGATGACTTAGAATGATTCTTGTGATGTTCCTTCTGATTCTCAAAGAGTTATCATTTGAATGACCTCTAATATCAAACCCAGATCTGGTTGTTGAAAAACTTATCATTCTGAGTAGGGCCAGTTATAATATCAATGGACAGTCACATATATGAGATGATGAGGGAGTCTAGGATGATCTCCCATAGTAAACTATCTCCTTTTAGAGGAAAAAAATAGAAACACATCACAAAAATTCCATTAGATATTTTAATTTAATCATTTTATTAAATCAATAATTTAATTATATTAAGCATTGCCCCTTTTCCTGTGAGAGTGACCCAGAAAGTCACTAACCTCTTAGTGTGAGTTAGTTTATTAAATTTCTTTCTTTCTATAGGAGAAGAAACATTCAATAGCATGAAAATTCTGGTTGCTTGGGAGGACTAGAAAGGTGAAATAGAAGGTAAGTGTAAAGAGTGTAGAAGAGGGAGATTCATGTTGCTTTAATAACTTTGAAATTTTGCCCAAGGCTGATCTTAATTCTGGAAGGGTAATGGGAAACGTATTATGAAGATTTCACTGGCAATAAGTCAGAAAACTTGCTTTTTTCCTCCCCCGCATCTTGACTCTACTCAATTCTTTACCTTTTTCTTTTTGCAGGTTGGAACTGGATAATAACATATCTTAGAATGATATAAAACACAGCCTAAGCATGTGTTCCATTTATGAGTTTGCTTTTTTCCTGCTTGATATGTTTGAGGACTAAGGGTTCAGAGATGAAGGAAAAGTTAAGTATTTGTGGATAAGGACTAGTAAGTCTTCTGTACTTTAGGGTACTTATGGACAGAGCAAGTGATCACAGGATTTGCAATCCATGGATAATCACAAAGAATGTTGTAAATATCACAAATCACAACTAAAAAACATGGCCTTTTTTGGGTTTACTTTTACTTATTTATTATTTACTATGATTTTGATAATGTATTAATTTAAAATTATTTTTATTTTTATTTTTAGATGACAATTTTCAATTATTATTTAACTTTTAAAGCACCATAGGGTACTAGGAGTTATGCAGAGCATAAAAAGAGATGAAGTTCATTCACACCAAAGCACTATTAGTTTATAAAATTAAATTTCAAAAGAGGAACAAAAATGTGGTATGCGGATGATCACATATTAATTTTACCTAAAAGGCATGTTCAAGTTTATTTAATATATTACCTTTTAATTAAAGTACATTTTGAAACACTGAAAGAAATATCCTTTGCACAAATATATTTTTGGATACCCTTCCTCATGTACTTTACATTCCAGCCAAATTGTTCTACCTTAATTATATTTCTCATGCAAGTCATTTTGCTTCTTGCCTTTATACTTTGGCTTGGGTTGTTTCCCTTGTTACAAGTATTCTTCAGTGAAACTCCTAGTTACTCAAAATAGATTAATATGGCAAACCACAGAGGAAAAGCCAAGTAGATGAAGAATGTACAGTACTTTGAAAAAAACACACAGATGGATGGGCTGCTCATTGAGTTATTCCACTGGTATATAATACTTTGACAAGCATTGTAGATGACTATGGAGCTGGTTCTAGAGTGGAAGAGCAGAGTCGATTGGATTGCATTTGGGTGACTGGGTAACATTTTCAATCATTTTCAAGCTGTTTCCTGTTACCATGGCATATTAAAAAAAATACCAACATTCTCAGCCATACTATATGACTGTGAATGATGGAGCACCATTATCTTAGAAGAGTCAAAGTGAAGATGATCCAAAGGAAAATGGAAAGGCAAGGCTGCTATTAGTAGGATTTAGCCTATTACCAGTAGTGACTTCTATCTAGATCAGTGGTTCCCAAACTTTTTTGGCCTACTGCCCCCTTTCCAGAAAAAATATTACTTAGCCCCCTGGAAATTAATTTAAAAAAATTTTTAATAACAATTAATAGGAAAGATAAATGCACTTGTGGCCATCACCACCTCCCTGGATCACTGCAGCACCCACCAGGGGGCAGTGGCACCCACTTTGGGAATCAGTGATCTAGATGGTATAATGAAGGCAAGTAGGAGGCTCAGTGAGTAGAGCATTATACCATTTACTAGCTATGAGACCTAGAGCAAATCATTCAGCCTTTCTGAGCCTTAGCTTCTTTAACCATAAAAGAAGGGAGGATTAGACACTAGGGGCTTGAAGGTCTCTTCTATCCCTAATCAATGATGCTCTTATCCTATAAGTAAAGTAAAACATATTATGAAGAAAATGTTTGATGAGAAAAAAGGTTGGAGCCTTTCTCCTATGTAAGTCATAATAGATATTTAACTTGAGTGTTGCAAAACATGCTGTTTCAAGATTCCTGATGAAAAAGGCTATCCACCACTATAGAAGGAACAGAATCTGAATGCAGATTAAAATATATCATTTTTCACTTTATTTCCTCCATGAATTTTTTTCTAGTATAAGCACTATGTGTCTTGTTTCACATGATAAACAGGGGAATAAAATGATATAATTATATATGTATGCATATGTATATACATGCAAAAATATATATGTGTATATGTAAAAATATATGTGTATATATATATACATACACAGCCTATATTATTTATCTAGTTTCTTGGGGATGGAAGAGGAAGAGAGAGGGGAAAAAGAATGACATAGATTTTTGAAAATAGATAATGTGTGATTTTGTGTGTCTATGATAAGCATATTTATTGTAATTTATTACATATTTATAACAAATAACAATATAAATTATATTATTATCATGTTACATTTAAAATACAAAAATAAATTGTAACTCTTTAAAAAATACATATAGAAAGCCCTTCAGTGTTTTAATTTACTATATGATAGAAGATTTGTGTGAAGAAATGTATAAGAATTGCCAAGACAAAAAAAAATTGATTGATGTGATCTGTACAAGTTGAAGGGAGTACTTAAATGGTAGAATCAGTTATTGAAGTACATGTAAATTCTTATAGTAAACAAATATTAATTAAAATATGTAAGTTTTCAAATAGGGTAATTAATACATTTTAATGTTTGTTGACATCTAAATAGTTAATAATCTGTTATTAAATTTTAATATCATCAAACTTCCAGATAAATTATAACCTTATTAAAATAATTTACCACTAATGTGTTTCCTAGTCTCTTCCTCCCTATGTAAAGAGGCAACAAATTGGGCAATATGAATAATCTTCTTTAATAGGAACTCTAGGTGAAAGTAACTTCGTTCCTTAGTTTCTTTCTCCTAGTGAGCTACAGTTGAGGAATATTACATATATTGTCAGATATGGTCATGGGGCCAGTTCATAAGATAAGACACTTAAAGTTGGTAGGAATGTCAGATGAATATGAAATCCAACTTTTTTATTTTGCAAATGATGAAACTGGGATTCAGAGAGGTTGTATAACTTTTGCAAAGTTACACAGATGAGCAACAAAGCCACAATATGGATCCAAGTTCCCTGACTTTAAATTCATTTCCCTTTTGGCTGGCTGAATTAATTTTCTTTGTTATATGGGAGTTTCTGGGAAAGATAATTACTAGAATATGTCTTTGGTTTGAAAAATAAAAAAGCCTTAATAAAATGTTAAGAAAAGAAAATTTCAAGTCTTTTTGTCCTCCATTTGTTTTTTATCAGGTAACCCAGGTCTACATAAAGTCATGCACTTTTTTTTTCTTTGTGAGAGGTAACTAACTTGTGCAAAAGTTAATGGTTTCACTTTAGGAAATGTCTAACCAACTCTTCCTTCAAATAGGTTTTACTCTGTTGATGAAAAGATTTTCCAGACAAATGGTCATGCCTAATGGAATTGGAGGGAACAAACATTTAATAAGCACTCATTTTGTGCTAAGCAATTTAAAAATATTATCTCATTTATCCTCATATTAGTCCTGAGGAGTAGATGTTATCCTTATCCTAATTTTATAGTTGAGGAACCTGAGACAGAGAGAAGTTAGATGACTTACCCAAGGATTACCTGGTTAGTGTATCAGGCAGGATTTAAACTCAGGTCTTTCTGACTTTAGACCCAGCATTCTATTTTGCTACCTAGCTGCCTCTCTTCAAAATTTATAGGAGATTTTTTTTGAATGTGTGGTTGTTTAGAGGTGGGTTTGAGTGAGAATTTGTTTCTCTTTGATAAACATATTTATTAAATTTATTAAACATTTACAACAAATTTTATGTATTATATTATTATGTTACATATTATACATAAAAAATAAAATTAAGTGGTAACTTAGAAAAACTTAGAGGAAGGCCTCCACTGTTTTGATTATCTATATAATGGAAGATTTGTGGGAAGAAATGTGCAAGAATTCAAGGAACATTCCTTACTCCACCATCTTGGCTGCCAGAAGCAGAAATCCAAAATTTTGACATCAGGTCCTATGTGGCTAGTACCAGTCATCTTGACTTTTGTCCTGCCACTGCATTTCAATGACTGAAAGAGAGAATAAGGCTAACAACTTTGTGCAACTGTTCCTCACTTAAATACAATCCATGCTCAAGTCAAAAGACTTCATTAGGGATGTCATTTTGATCCTCTTCCAGTATGAAAGACAACAACTACCCACCACCCACCACTGTGCAGAAAGGAAACAAAATGAAAGATCAAATGAGCAGAAAATAAATGGGCCAAAGACTCCACCATTGTATATCTTAAAATACCAAACACGATAATAGTTTGAAGATTGGTGTTAAGACAAATCAAGTGTGACCCTTCTTCTTGGATCTCTGCTCTAAATCCAATTCACATGTAGGTTCATAGACATTAGTACCTACCAGCTTCAGGGCTGTGCATAATTGAGTGAGAACCATCTAGCCCATGAAATTAAGCTTTTCTAAGCTTAATTTCTTCCAGTTCTAGGGACAAGTACTAAGAGATTGGTCTTTGTTTTATGCCTATGGCTCCAGAAACACAATATGGATTTACAATTATTTAATACAAATATCCTAAAAAGAATTAAAAAATACATCAAAAATTTTTGACTTTGTTGCAGCCTATCTGTAACTTACTGTCTTAAAGAATGATCCAAGGTTCAGTTATTTCCCCATGCTCAGAGCTGCTAAGTATCATTGGGGGGATTTGAACTTACAACTTTCTGACTCCAAATCTTTTCTTCTATCTGTATCTCTCTGCTGCCTCTTGGAAAATGAAGGAATTTCCATTATCCCTTTGTGTCTTTGTGTTTGTGAATATTTCTCTGTGTATCTATTATGGTCTATGTATGTGGGTTGAAGTGTATATTTATGTGAATCTGTAACTATATAGCTAGGTAGCACAATAGATAAAGTGCTGAGCCTGGAATCAGGAAGACTCATCTTCCTGAGTTCAAATCCAGCCTCAGACACTTACTAGCTTTGTGACCTTGACCAAATCACTTGTTTACTTCAGTTTCCTCATCTATAAAATGAGCTGGAGAAGGAAATAGCAAACCCCATCCAGGGTCTTTGCTAAGAAAACCCTAAATGGGGCTACAGTAGAATAGACTGAATAACAATGAGCGAGTATCTGTATTTCTGTCTCTATTCTTTCCTTTCTACTTCTCCCACTTCTTTATATACCTTCTTCTGTGTTCCCTTGTATCCTTCTTTCCCTTCAACTAGTCAAAAAATAGAACAGAATCCATTTACTATTTATTCATGTTACTTGATCAAGATTTTTTTTTTCTTGTGGATCAGACTCTTGTTAGAATCCTTCAGTAAACAATTATTAAATTCCCCTTTGCTTTCACACATGCTAGTTTGCCAAGTAGTAGAGATGCAAACAGAGAAATGAAACAGGTTCTTCCCTCAAGGAGCTTACATAATGGGGAAAGGGGAAGGGGAAGTCAATACATACACGTGCAAATGGAATGGGGTTTGGTACTTGCCCAAACTCATGTGGCAAATGTCAGGGACCTCAGGATCAACATCTGTCATGTAGGTGTTTCCACCTTAGTTAACCTGAGCATGCATGCTTCAAACTCAGAGACAAATCATACAAAATAGATATAAATATACATTTTTATATATACCATAGGAATATATTACGCACATAGTATTTATATATAGTATATATATATGAACAGTATATATGTATAGTGTAATAATATATAGGTAGTAATATGTGTGTATATTTAAATAAATACATCATATATATATATATATATATATATAGAGAGAGAGAGAGAGAAAGTCAGAGTGACAGAGACAGAGAGAGACAGAGGGAGACAGAGGGAGAGACAGAGAGAGAGAGAGAGACAGAGGGAGTGAGAAGGAGAAAGAGAGAGAGAGAAAGAGAGAGAAGAAAGAGAGGGAGGGAGAGAGAAAGAAAGGGAGAGAGAGAGAAGAGGAGGAGGAGGAAGATGAA
This sequence comes from Gracilinanus agilis, assembly GCF_016433145.1. NCBI lineage: Eukaryota > Metazoa > Chordata > Mammalia > Didelphimorphia > Didelphidae > Gracilinanus > Gracilinanus agilis. The sequence continues at coordinate 420,172,468 of NC_058133.1, read as the reverse complement.
GAGGAGGAGGAGGAGGAGGAGAGAGAGAGAAATTTTAGGGTGAGGAGACACTACTAGCTCAGGGGATTCAGGAATCGGGAAAGGTCTCATGTAGAAGGTGGTGTTTCAGCTCAGCTTTGAAGAAAACTAAGGATTCTAAGGGATGGAGCAGAGGAAGGAGAGTATCTCAAGTATGGGGGATAATCAATGCAGGGATGCGTGGAATCTGGGAATGGAGTATTGGTGGTGAGGAATAGCCAGATCAGTCTGGCTGGACCGTAGCATCTGTGAAGGGAAACAATGTATGATTAAATTGGAAAGGTTCTCCAACCTCACACAGACCAATGATGTGAAGGAGGAAAAATGTTTTGGAACAAATGTATATAGGTGGAATTGCTTGGCCTGTGGAGACGTGGCCTTTTAATGTACCATGGCTAGGATCTGATTGAGAAGGCCTAGCAACAGCAGAACTCTGTAGGAAAAAATGTTGTTTCCAACCTCTCTAACATTAGAGCCATATTTTCATAGAACATTGCATTCACTAACAAATTAAATAAACCTGGTAATGGCTCCAGTGGAGCTTTTACATCTGTTTTGTAAACACGGACTTCAATTAAGGATAATAATTCTAATAATCCTGATGTGCAACTGACAATTGTCAGTTGTCAGGAAGGTATCAGTTATGAGGTTCTTTCATCCTTTTTATTCCTGCAAGGGTGACTTCCTCGATTCCAGCTTCTTTTCATCTGGAAACCTCCTGAGGCTTGGGAAAATGTCTTTCTCTCTCTCTCTCTGTGTATGTATAGATACACATTCATTTCCGATCTAAACTCTTAATCTGATACGAGCATCGGAAGTGTAAACTAAATACAGCTTCCTGACCTAGCCAGGAACCTCTTTGGACACCAGGGAAAACAGGGCTAACCCACTTCAGGTAGAGAGAGAGAGACAGTGCTGGGTTCTCCAGTAATGAAGCCATCTGTTAGAAGGTTATCTTTCCTATGTGATTGCTTCCCCTAAGCTCTTAAGCATATTAACCACACTTGTAATTATACACATCTCAGAAAACACATAAAAAAAGGGCCTTCTTAGCCAGACTTTTAAAACTGCAATCTCCTTCTGACTTCCTATTGCTGGCTGGCTGTACCCTAATGCTTGTTTAAAAGAGAGAGAAGTAAGAGGAAGGAAAGAAAAAAAAGGAAAAGGAAGGTAATCACCCATTACTGAGGAGCTCACAGGTGAACTTTGGCTCCTATTTACAGCATTAATTTTGCTCTTTGTGAACTGAACTTGACACAGCTTTGAGGTCTAAAGTGTTCTCTCTCCATCTTGTGGTGGCCTATGTGGTTATTTGGTGCTGATTTGCACTTAGAAGATGATGTAGAGTGAAAAGAAATAACTCATATTTGGCTCTCCAGAATAGCTTTATATCAGGGTGAAAAAACATCCACTATTTGGGCTCTTATGTCTCCCTTTCCCACTGACCTACTTTCTTGCATCTAGCTATTTGGCACTATTCTCTCCTAATGAGCCTAAAAACCCTGCTAGGAATGTACTTTTTTTTTGGGTAGCTCCTTATGTCCTCTCTTGGGTTAGTAGGATGAGATAAATTCACTGAATTTGGCATAATTTGGACCATCTGGGACTCTACATTACAATAAAATTGACCTAGATATTTGAAAGGACATCATCATCATCATCATTGTCATCATTACTAGAATTTATATGATGATTTAAAGTTTAAAAATACTTTATAAATATTATCTTATTTTGCCTTCATGATAATCCCAAAGATAGGTGCTATTATTATCTCCATTTTACAGATAACGGAACTGAGGCAGATAGTGGTTAAGTGACTTGACTGGGGTCAATTATTTGAGGATGGAATTAATCAGTTTTTTCTGACTCCAGGTTTAGCACTCTATTCACCATGCCAACCTATCTGCCTGTGATATGAATACGAACCAGTAGTCAACAGACTTTTTTTGGGGTTACATTAGAATAAAGTAAATCATAATGCAATGAGTTGCCATTTTAGGAAAGGGAAAAAAACTACTTTTAATTTAAAAAAAACCCTCATATTGGTAATATGCTGTCAATGGAATTGACTGGCAAGCCACATGAGACAGAAAGATCTTCAGTTAATTCTATGAGTCCTCGAAGGTTAATTTAATGTTTGGATGCTGATTCCAATCAGGTATTCATGTAAGTATTGTCTGGTTCTCCTACAAAGTTTTCATCTGGTGCAATATTATGGTATGAAGGTGATTCCAGGCTATGTCTGTAGGGTACAAGCTATGGCAGATGCTACTAAGTTGGAAAGGTATCAAGTAGGGGCCTGACGATGGAGTACACTGTGGATGGGCTCTATTGGCAACATCTTCTGAGAACAGATCTAGCTAATCCATCAATCCAACAAGACTTTATTAAGTATCTGTGATGTCCAAAGCACTGCTGGGCACTGGGGTTACAAAGGCATGAAAATAGGGGTTGGATCAATGATCATTTTGAGGACTTCCTCTAATCAACTTGAGATTTCAGGCATCTGAAAGGCACCTCCTTTGGAGGTCATTTTGCCAGCTAACATCTCAATGAATATGCTTTAGGGAAATGTCTCCAGATGATTGGTTAAAGCTCAGGAGATAGAAGCTTGTCAGAGGAACTTCCCTCTCTCTAGACTGTAAAAGTAAGGTGTGAAATGGTTTAGACACTTCTTTTTTCTCTCTTGCGTTCCCTTGGACTTCTAGACCAAAGTGAAGTATGGGGGAGGAAAGGGAATTTCTCCCTCCTGTCACCCTTGAGGAGGAGATAATGATGACTGGAAAGAGAAGTACTGAACAGAGTGAACTTCCAATATATATTCAGATGAGCTAAGGGGAATTTATGTGTCTCTAATTCATGGATGCTTTCTTCAGACTTTGCTTCCTTTTTCTTTTTTCTTTTCTTTTTTTTTGATCACTTTAGAAATTAGCAGTCTTGTGAATGAACTTTTCCAGTCTTTGGGCTTATCTTAGGAGAAATAGAGAGTCTGAGAATTCCAAGGTTTTAAGCACCTAAGTGATGGAGAGCTCCTAAGTTCATTGCCCATCCAGTGTTTCTCCAAGATATACTGTCAATGGACTATATGCATAATGGCATATTATAATTTGGATGATAGACATTCTGTTGACATATCAGGCATTGAAATACTGGATTGTTATGTTAGAAAATGAAAACACTAGTTCTGAGGGAGCAAAAAAGTAACATGATCGGGGTAAGTTAAATTGGGAAGATTTTTTGACAGAGGTGAGATCCGAAGTAGGTCTTGAGATAGGTGATAGTTTTCCCCAAAGGCAGAAACTGTTACTGGGCTTGAGTTTGTCTTTCTTATCTCTCAGACTTGGGATAAGATGGTACCTGAAAAGAATAATTCTTTGGGAACTGAGCAAAAGTAATTCACACACATAAAAAAAAGCTGTTCTTATCAATATAGGAACTAACACACAGTGTCTCTTCCAGTGTCTGTGTATACTGGGTCAAACTGTAAGACAACCAGGGTTAATTTTGCATCACTGCAGGTCTCAGTTCTCTCACTTCCTCTAAGTATTCTTCCAATATTTATGTCACTTTGCTATTGAATAGAGTCTGCTGACTTTCTCCAAAGGGAAATAGCCTTTGCCTGACAACAAGGTCCCTTCAAAGGCAGGCGTCCTAAGAGGATGAGCAAAATGCTATGTGCTCAATTGCTGTCTTTTTCTTTTCTCAATTTCTTTAAGTCTGCCCACCAAGGCCATCTCTTCCAGTCTTGGTCTGTCTAAGCACACAAATTAGCTGGTGGGAGCATTGCCATTCTCCTCATACTTTTCTCATACATCTTCATTGTATGGCTTCTTTAAATTTATTTGCAATTCATTCATTCATTAAATAAATATTGATTAAGTGCCTACTATATGCTAAGAGCTGGGGATTCAAAAAGAAGCAAAAGACAGTCCAGCTCTCAAAGAACTTTAGTCTGATAGAGGAGACAATATGCAAACAAATATATACAAAGCAAACTATGTACAGGATGTACAGGAAATAATTAGAAGGGAAAAAGTCTTGGAATTAAGAGGGATTGGGGAAGATTTCCTATAGAACGTGGGATTTTATAGGGACTGAAAGGAAGCCAGAAAGGTCAATGGTTTCTGTGGTGGAGGGAGAACATTCCAGGGATGGGGGACACCCCCAAAATGTCTCTTAGCTGAGAGATAGAGCATCTTGTTAGTACATAGTATCACTGGATCAAAGAATATCTGTTGGGAAGCAAGGTGCCAGAGGAAGACTGGAAAGGTAGGAGGGGGACCAGGTTATGGAGGGCTTCAAATGCCAAATGGTGCATTTTTTATTTGTTCTTGGAGGCAATAGGAAGCCACTGGAATTTGTTGAAATGGGGAATGGATATTTTAGATCATTCCTGTATTTTAGAAAAAAAAACCACTTATGTGGCTGAATAGAGGATGGATTGGAGTGGGGAGAGACTTGAGTAAGGTGGACCATTGCAATAATCCAGTCTTGAGGTGATGATGGCCTGCACGAGAGTAGTGGCAGTATCCTTGGAAAGAAGGGGCTATATAGGAGAAATGCAGCAGAGCTGAAGTCTGTCAGCATTTGCAACAGCTTGGATATGAGGAATCCAGGATGACTCCTATGTTGCAAGCTTGAAGGACATGCTCAGTTTTTCTCAATTCTAAAGAAAGAATCTTCTTTGATTTGTCTACCTCATCAAGCTACTATCATTTCTCTGTTCTTCTCAAGGCCACACTTCTTGAAAAAATAGGGTAGAATCCTTTAAGTAAGCCTCAGGTCACACAACATCTTCTTTAAAAGGTATTTCCTGATCCCCAGCTACTAGAGCTTTCCTGTTAAAGATCACCTTTCATCTACATTATAAATTTTATCTAAACTATTTATTTCTCTATTTTCTCTCTCATTAGAATAGAATATAAGCTCTTTGAGAGGAGGGGCCTATTTTTGCTTTTGTTTTTGTTTTCCCAGTATTTGGCAGAGAGCTTGGCATATAGAAATACTGAATGCATACTTATTGAAAAGCTTAATACTGCTACTCTCTTCTCAATTCCTTATACTCTGATTTTCTGAAAACTTCTTCCTCAAAGGTCATTACTGACTTATTTATTACCAGATCCAATTATGTATTTTTTTAAAACTCTTACCTTCTTTCTTAGAATTAATACTATGTATTTTGTACCAAGGCAGAAGAGCGGTGAAAGCTAGGCAATGGGGGTTAAGGGACTTGCCCAGGTTCGTACAACTAGGAAATTTGTGAGGCCAAATTTGAACCTAGGACCTCCTGTCTCTAGGACTGATTCTCAGTCTACTGAACCACCTAGCTGCCCACTAATTATGTGTTCTTAATCATCATCCTTCACCTCTCTACAACATTTAACACTGTTGACTATTCTCTTTTGCTATCCTTTCTTATCTTGTCTCCTAAGATACCATGCTTGTCTGGTCCTCTTCTAATAACAACTATTCCTTCTCTCACTTTTCAAATGTTTCTTTCTCTTCTTCCTAACTCTTTCATGTTCATATACTCCAAAGTTTTTATCCTTGACCTTTTTCTCCTCTTTATGTCCTCTCCCTTGGCAATCTTCTTTGTTCCTTTTACCACTTCAAGTATCACTTTTGTACAAATGCCACCAAATTGATATCCCACACCTCTAGCTCTAGAGCTACATTTCCAACTAATCATGGGGTGTTTCTAATTAAATGCCTTAGCCAGTGAGTTGGAGATGGAAATATTGGAGTCATTCTCATATTAGGAAGGTCAATTAAATTTTAGAGAGTTGGTGGATTTCCTTAGGAAAGGGAATGAATGGAGAGCAGGGAGAACAGAAGGTTCAGAACCTAGGATTAGCCTTGGATATCTATCATTTTGTTGCTGGAAGACTGGCTATGCCAGTGATGGACAAGCACGGTGATGGGTTATTGGTGATCTTGCCTTATTGTTTACCATTCCACAACTCAGGTCAGTGCTGATAGATGTTTTTGTGAAGGTTGATGTGGCATCTGTGGTAGTAACTAATATTCTATTCAAACAAAGCTTAACTTTCTTCTAAAACCCATTTCTCCTTGTGACTTCACCATTGTGGCAGACTATCTCCCCAGTCTCCCATGTTTGAGACCTTGGTATTAGCTTTGGTTCTCTCCCCTTCCCTAATTCAATCAGTCCTCAAGTTCAATCAGTTCTACTTCTTTGAAAGCACTCATATATGATCCAGCCTCTCTGTTCCTGCCACCCTTTCTCTAATGTAGGCTTGCCATGACTACTGTCATTGCTTCCTAACAAGATCTTCTAGCCTCTAATCTCTTCTTACTATACCAAAGAGAATCATCATGGAAAAGTGGAAATAGCCCTGCCTTCAAAGTCAAAGGGCCTGAATTAAAATCCTGTTTCTGAAGCTCATTATGTGATGACCTTAGGCAAGTCACTTCATCATTTTGGGACTCAGTATCCTCATCTGTAAAGTGAGAGTGTTGGAATAGATGACCTCTGAAGTCCCTCCCATTTATAGATCTATGATCCCTTCAATTTATGCCTCAAGCTCTTATTGAATTAATTTTCCTTATTTATACAGATCACTCCTCTCCTCCAAATCCTGCAATGGTTTCCTAGTGTCTTTTGAATTAAGGTAAAACTTCATTTTGACATTCAAAATTTATATTTCTAATTTGGTAACACCCTTCATTTCTGGCTTTATTTCAGGCTATGCCCTTCTATGTATTTTACAGTTCAGTCAAATTGGACTATATGGCACTGTCTCATAGAAGCCACTTTCCCACTTAAATACCATGATACTATAAATTTGCTAATTGTGTCCTTATACCTAGAAAACAATCATCCAACAAATTTATCATTTTCATTGCAGTTTAAAAAAAATCATAGCAAGGGATTGGATTATGCTCTTTGGTTAAAGGCCTTATTTAAAACATTTTTTTTTCTGCTTCAAAGTTCAAAAAAATCTCAAGATATTTGATGTGATTTGGTAGTGTCAGAATTTGACAGTTTGCAAAACTACAGCGTTTTTCCCTAAAGAATGGTGAACTAGATTCTTTAAATGATTCAACTAATGTTGAAATAAATCACTATGTTGTGAAGAGAGAATAATAAATGAAATGTTTCTTACTCTAAGCCTTTGACCCTCTTTTATGTTAACATAACACAAAATTATAGGTGTTAACATTTAAAAGATGTGTACTCTAGAAATATAATGAACCAATTCATTCATTCAATGATCATTTATTAAGCAATTGTTGTTTATAGAAGAATGTCCTAGGAACATAGTATTATCATTAATGGATCCTAATTAGAAATGTTTTCCATGTTGAAAGTGGACTTTCCTTGGACCCAGGAGATCACATAAAGACTGATGCAGATTTCCCTTGTAAATGAATATACCGTGTGCCATATATCACTGAACGTGAACCTTCATTTTGGAAATCAAAGCTAGAGTTAAAATCCATAGAAACTGTTGTTTCAGGAGAGAGATCAGGAATTGAGCTCATCAATCCAGTGGGAAAGATATTTTTAATCCTTTATGAATTTAAGCAGCTGTGATTTTGTCAGTGTGGGTGCCCCCTCCACTGATACAGATTGCAATCCCTCTGTGATTTGGGGGATGGCTACACCCTTCAGCTAGCTGGGTGATGAGCTTGTCTGAATTTAGATAGGCTGCTCCTGAGATGACAGATAGACAGCATCCCACTGGGCCCATACCCAAAATCCTTCCAGCTGGATAGGGGTTGCCAGAGTTTATCCTCAACTCATAGAACCCAGTGTCACCACTTTGCCATGATGGGAATAGATCTTAAGTAGAGGTGTGGAAATGGTACAAAAGCAAAGACTTTTTGAAACTGCTATTTATAGTAGATCTACTTTATTATCTCCATGTAGTTATATTTTTTTAAACCTCTGCCTTCTGTCTTAGAATCAATACTAAGTATCTGTTCTAAGGCAGAAGAATTTAACACTTAGGATTATACATTTGGGGTTAAGTGACTTGCCCAGGGTCACCCATCTAGAAAGTGTCTGAGGCTAGATTTGAACCTAGGTCCTCCTGACTCCAGACCTGGCTCTCTATTCCCTGAACCACTTGAGCTGTGCCTCCACATAGTTATTTTAAAAATATGGTTGGTTCAGTGTTAGAATTTTCCACCTACCACATAGGAAGTCTGGGTTCAATTCCTATCTAAGGTGAGTAAATTTAGATAATGTGGTTTAGTGGAAAGATCAATGAATTTGGAATCAGAGGATCATAGGATTGTAGATTTAGAAAGGAAAAGTAGCTTAGAGGTCATGGAGACCAATCCCCTGGTTTTTTCAAACGAGCCTGAAAGATATTAAGTGACTCGACCAATGTTACACAATTAGTAGATGTCTGAGTTAGGATTTGAACTCAGGTAGTTCTAAATCTAAACTTCGCACTCCCCTACCCATTGTGACATCTAGCTGGGTTTGAACCTTGGCTCTGTCAATTAAGAATCTATGGCCTTGGACAAGAAGCTTTTATTTAAGTGCAGATATGACCATGGCACCCTCTGACAATGAACTCTTTTGGTTCCTTATCAGCTTCATGATTAAACATAAAATCTTGTATTTAGTGTTCAAAACCTTTCATTACTTCCTCCCCCTAATCTTTCCAGCTTTCTCATACCTAACCCCCTAGCAGTGCCATGACCTCCTTGCTGTCCCACAAAGCAGACATTGCATCTTCTGACTCTGGATATTTTCTCTGGCTATCTCCCAGGTATGAAAAGCTCTTCCCCACCTCCATCTTCTGGCTTCTCTGGCAGCATCCAAGTTCCATCCAAGAGATAATTAGATAAGTCAAAATTAGTTGATCAGGCTTTTGTGGGATATTGGGGTGTTGATCTTTGGGGTAGATTTTTTTTTTTTACAATTTCGAGTGTGATGTTTGTGGTGAGGGGAGCTGGGTAATAATGGTTGTTTTCCTGTCAGGGCGGTCCCGGTCCCATTCAACTTCCAAAAGACCGAACATGGTATAAGGGCTGAAAAATCACCTTTGCTGGAAAGCATTGTCCAATTTCTATGTGGAAACCAGTGATTTGGAAATAATAAAAGGAAACTTGAAAAAAAACCTGACCTTTTAATTCTAGTACCTTCCCTCCATTGATTATTTCTTATTCATCCTATATGTTGCTTATTTGTATATAGTTATTTGCATTTTATCTCCCCCATTAGACTGTGAGCTCCTACAGGACAGGGATTTTCTTTCTATCTGCAGTGCTTATCATGGTGCCTTGTACACGGCAGGTGCCTAACAAGTGTTTGTTGACTGAATTCAGTTCCCTTATATACAAGGAATTTGTTCATGATCATTGATCTTTAAGATCCCTTCTAGTTCTAGCTTTATTATCCTGTGAGTTAAGTTCTTTGGGACAAGTGAGCTGAAGATGGAGATGTTGGAGTCATTTTTATATTGTAAAGTGCAACTAATTCCTAGTATTGATTAAATTTCTTAAGGAAATGAGGTAAGCACGGGGGAAAAAGTAGCGTCTTGTATGTATGTCACTCTATGGATGGAAGACTAGCTGTACTGGTGATAGATCATATTGGTACTCTTTTCTGGAGCTTATGTTGTTGATGAAGATGAAGTTGGCTAGCCTTGTACTATGCAATCATATACATATGAAGTTAGATTTGACCAGGTGGGCTTGTGACTTGATTCTATGTTTCTGTCACACTCTCTGTTCCAGCCTGCCAAAGGACACATTGCTATGTCAATCAATGCATTACTGGTTAGCAAGTTCCATTAAAAAGAGAATTTGATGAAGATCTTTGCCTGATTGTGGGGATATCTTGGCTTGGACAACAACCTCGTCCATTCTGATGATCTCGAAATTTTTGACAATTAGTTATTAAGATTGACTTTAAGTCTGTTCAATAATTGTATCATTCTAACCTCATATACTTAAAAGAGCTCATGATTTCATTGATGTGGGCATTTCCTCCACCAGGGCAGATATCAATCTCTCCACATTTTCTCATATGGTATAATTTTTATCAGTTTTCTTATCTACTTCCCCAAAAAGAATCTTTTTGATGTGTTAGGGGGTTTCTATTTTCTATTCTTGTATATGTTAGATAAATGTGAAATCTTAGTATGGGAATTGATTCTACTAAAAGTTTACAATTGTCATAAATAATGAGTCTCGTGGCTTCTTAAGACACCCCAAAACATTTCTCAAAGACATGTCTAGATTCACCAAAGACCACATACATGAGTTTCTATGGGGTCTTTGCCAAAAAGCCATTTATTTTTTTAGGCGATTCACAGCAAAATCCAACTTAGAAAGTGGCAAACAAATCACAAAGTCGGCTTTTCTAGTATTCTCCATTCAGCTATTATGGCCACATTCAAAACGTGAATAGCAAATACATCTTTAGTTTGGTGATTTTTTAAAAAACTGGGATCAAATCAACTTTAGTACTGCCCGCCCCCCCAACCTCCATCTTTTCTTTCACTATTGCCGGTGCCTGGTGCCTAGAGCTCCCATCAATTTAGCATCTTGCTCACTTTGTCAAAGGAATACATTTGATGTGAGAGTCTCTGTGGTAATCTGGAATGTATTTTTCTCAGACCTGACCCAGGACTAGAAATCTGGCAGACTCTTGACAGATTCAGGGCCATATCTTCCTATTCTTAAATGAGCCTGTTTTTGCCTGTATCTAGAGTACTGTCCATCTAAACTAAAATGTGCCCACTTTCTTAATATCGCTAACAGATTTTTCCAATTAACCTATTAATATCAGCATCTGTCAGTAGATTTCTGTTGTTCTTTTAGAAATGAATTATGTAAGCACTTTCAAAATTTCTTTGAGCAATTTCATAATTAAGGTAAAGGAACACAGAATTCTTTTCCAAAAGAATTGCAATTTGAGAAGCCATCTCTGGGTTGACTGTTCCATTGTTCTATTTGCTATAGACCTTTTACCCCAGGCACCCTTTTTTACTGGTAACATTAATTACATCATAATGACTCACATCCCTATAGCACTTTAAGGTTTACAGAGCACTTCTCTCTCATTGACCTTATGAAGTAGGGAGCACAAGTATTATTTTACAGATTAAGAACTTGAGGCTCAGAGAGATTTCGTGACCTTCCCATCCTTTGGTTTGCCTTCTGGCAAAATACATTTCAGCTACAAATTACAACTACAGCCTAACTCAAAAAATGAGGGTAACATTTTACAACAGTGAAGATACAAACAGATGATACACTATAATTTTACAAAGAACTGTAAACATTTTAATACTTGTTATTTCTCTTTTTTAGGCAAAGTGCTCTTTTAAAAACAGATAAATTCATGTATACATTATCACAGTGAACTATTTCCAGACTATAAAAAAAAGACTAGATTTTTCTTCCTTTTAACCTTTTTTTTAAAAAGGGAAGAATTAATAAAGGGGTCTTTGTGGGTCAATTGTACATACAAATCGGAGCAGCAAAATGATTTTGAAGATATTTTGAATGTTAAATTAAAAAAATCGTTACTAACATATTTTCAATGAAATTAGACAATGGGTAACACAACTGACTTCAGATTAATAAGTTAATTAATAATAGACTTAACAGGTACAAGAATTTCTTCAGAATCCATGCCAAATAACAGTCTTTTATGTGATTGTTATGCTGGGGACTGGGTGTTAGGCAAGACACTTCTCAGTGATATACTGATCAATAAGTTAGAAAGGTAAGCCAAGAAGACTCAGATATCCTTTGGGAAGCTTGGCACATAGCATAGTATGCAAACATCACACCAAGCTCTGCTCTAAATTGATAGGCTCATCATGGTATGTGATGGCAAGGCGTGGACATAGCTGGAAAGCAACAGAGTAAAGGTTTTGATTTAGGCCTGAGTATAGCTCCACTATTATTTCCTGTAGAAAAAGTATTTTGCAACATTTTTTAGTCATGTGAACTCCTTTCAACAACAACAATGAAATGTGAAATCACGAGAAATTTCATAGATTACTCATAATATTCTTTTAGGTTCATTTATTTATTTAGATTTTATTTAGATAATTTGTTGTTATGTTAAAATAGCTTATTTATTATTATATTTGTTTACAATAACATTGTAATATACTTATTTATTTATTAATTTTTCCATGCCAATTTCCTTTTCTTTTTTTAAACATTTATTAATATTTATGTTTTAGAAAAGTTAACGTGGTTACATAATTCATGCTCTTACTTTCCCCTTCACCCCCCAAGTTCCCCCCTACCCCCATGGCTGATGCGTATTTCCACTGGTTAACATGTGTCATTGATCAAGACCTATTTCCAAATTGTTGATAGTTGCATTGGTGTGGTAGTTTCGAGTCTACATCCCCAATCATGTCCGCCTCAACCCATGTGTTCAAGCAGTTGTTTTTCTTATATGTTTCCTCTCCTGTAGTTCTTCCTCTGAATGTGGGTAGCGTTCTTTACCATAAATCCCTCAGAGCTGTCCTGTGTCATTGCATTGCTGCTAGTAGAGAAGTCCATTACATTCTATTTTACCACAGTGTATCAGTCTCTGTGTACAATGTTCTTCTGGCTCTGCTCCTTTTGCTCTGCATCAATTCCTGGAGGTCTTTCCAGTTCACATGGAATTCCTCCAGTTCATTATTCCTTTGAGCACAATAGCATTCCATCGCCAGCATATACCACAATTTGTTCAGCCATTCCCCAATTGAAGGACATATCCTCATTTTCCAGTTTTTTGCCACCACAAAAAGCGTATCTATAAATATTTTCGTACAAATCTGTTTATCTTTGATCTCTTTGGGGTACAAACCCAACAATGGTATGGCTGGATCAAAGGGCAGGCAGTCTTTTATAGCCCTTTGAGCATAATTCCAAATTGCCATCCAGAATGGTTGGATCAGTTGCAGTTTTGCCACATCCCCTCCAGCATTCATTACTCTCCCCTTCTTTCATTTTAGCCAATCTGCTAGGTGTGAGGTGATACCTCAGAGTTGTTTTGATTTGCATTTCTCTAATTATTAGAGATTTAGAACACTTTCTCATGTGCTTATTGATAGTTTTGATTTCTTTACCTGAAAATTGCCTATTCATGTCTCTTGCCCATTTATCAGTTGGGGAATGGCTTGATTTTTTATACAATTGGTTTAACTCCTTGTATATTTGAGTAATTAGACCCCTGTCAGAGTTTTTTGTCATAAAGATTTTTTCCCAATTTGTTGTTTCCATTCTGATTTTGGCTACATTGTTTTTGTTTGTACAAAAGCTTTTTAGTTTGATATAATCAAAATAATTTATTTTATATTTTGTAATTTTCTCTAACTCTTGCTTGGTTTTAAAATCTTTCCTTTCCCTGAGATCTGACAAGTAAACTAAACATTGTTATTTATTAAGCAATTTTAGTAACTATGATAATAACATTTGCCCCCCCTCCCCCGAAGCTCAGGATGGTTTTGAATGGCAAAATAAACAAACCTATAATGTTTCAAACATCCATATGCTTGTTGTCAAAGAGGAAAAATATGTTTCTAACATAATTGGGCAGTTATTTACTGCTTAAGGTGCCATAGAAGAATTTTTAGTTGAACTCCTTGGACCATTGTTGTGGATGAACCCTTTGCTACCCAGTCTAAAATCCCAGGAAAAATATGTTTCTAGCATAATTGGACAGTTACTTACTGCTTAAGGTACCATTGAAGAATTTCTAGTTGAACCCCTTGGATCATTGTTGAGGATGAACCCTTTGCTAGCCAGTTTAAAATTCCAGGAAAAATACATTTCTAACATAATTGGACAGTTATTTACTGCTTAAGGTACCATAGAAGAATGTCTAGTTGAACCCCTTGGACCATTGTTGTGAATGAACCCATTGCTACCCAGTCTAAAATTCCTTGCCCCTTAGCTACTTCTGTTCTCAGACTGATGTTTACAAAACAGGTTGCTATTATACCCACTGAGAATCTTCATTTTTCAACATAGTAGAAGTTATTTCTCTCATCATTATCTTAATAACAAAAACTCATTTTTATAGTGTTTTTCCCCCCACAACATTGTGATGTAGGTAGTGCTAGTCATATTATACCTATTTTTGCAGAAAAGGAAAATAGACTAAGAAATTAAGTGAATTAATTGCTGTTCCATAGCACGTAAGTGAATAAAGTGGGATCTGAATTTGGGTCTCTGATGATTAAAAGTCCAGCACGTTTTTTACAGAAGAGTATAACTGTAGTCTCTTTCCCAGGGGTTAGCAAACTATGGACCAAAGGGCAAATTCAGCCTACTGCCTGAGTGAAGAATAGTTTTCACATTTTAAAATAAAGTTTTATTTCATTTAAAAATGTAAAAATTTAGCTCCTGGGCCATGCAAAAACCAGCTTTGAGGCAGAATTGGCTGTAGTTTGCTGACCCTTGTTCTATCCTACTTGCAATGAATTTGATTCTGTCTCTATCTTCATTATGGCCTGCCTATAACAAAAAGGTGATGTGGGCCAAGGGTTTCTTTGGAGTCACAAGCCTGATTCTGCCTTACCCTTTTCCATTCTTGCTGGCAGGTCTGTAACTAGAAATTTTGGCACTGGGGACAAGCAGCAGACCCTAAAGGCAGGGAGCAAAAAAAGGGCCTTTAAATCAGTTTTATAATTCAGGGTGTGGAAATAATATAAGAAGTAATAAAGACAAATTCAGTTGAGTGGGAGGGAGTAATTAGTTGTACCATAGTGGCCCACAGATGGGTTTTATTAACAATAATGTACACCACCTGGTAGCTTCTATTTTAACGAATTATTCCTATTATGATGAGGAAGACAGCATGGCTTAGTGGATAGAGAGCATGGTTTTAAGGGAGAAAGACCTAAATTCAAGGCTGGCCTCTAGCATATGGACCTTTCCCAAATCATCTGACATCTTAGTGCTTTGGAAACTCTCTTAAGACTTTACATTTCAGAAAAGGTAGTTAATTCCACTGGTAAAGTATTACCTAATACCTTACCTTTTAAAAAGTGTATTATAAATATAATATGAAATTTTCTTGGTGTTTCCTGGTCGTTATTATGAGCGTCAATTAATTAGTGATTGTAGCAGACTACCACCTACTAATATATTTCAGAATTATTATGGTAAAGGCAAAGGCATGCTGGTAAATATTTAACAACCAGCTCCACAGACACTTTTAATTCAATCTGTTGTCTAGTAACATAGTATTATTAGAATACAAATAATGTATTAATATAATATACTATATATCAATATATTATACAAAATATAATGTGTATAATATGCATATAATACATACAAATACATATACATGTAAATCATAATAATGTATTATACATAAGAAGAATGTATTATTAATACTTCTTTCATCATTTTAAGTCTAGACAATCAATAAAATAAGTCAAGGTCTGTTTTGTAGCATTTGTCTAAAGTGTAAATTCTAAAGTGTAAATGCTTTCACTGAAAATTTAACAATCATCTCTTATTCCAGCACATCCTTGGATGTAGATAGGAATATTTGCCTCTTCCTTAAATGGCCCCACATTGATATCCTTAAGCTTGATTTCTATTTTCTTTTTTGTTATTAGTTAATACTTATTCCTGCTGTGAGGTAAGTACCTCTATCAGCCTTATTTCCTCTTCCTCATTTATCCTTTTTCTTTCATGTGATCTGGAATTACCATGTTTGTTAGAGTTGTATCTAGAATGAGAGTAACTAGGCTATCAGTGATTAGGGTGCTGAGCTGCCAGCCCAGCTAGGGATAAAATGTTTAAAATCTCACTAAAAGACTTTGAGCAGATAAAAAGAGATGTCACAGAATCTTATTCCCCCCTCCTTATTTCCAGGTTCTCATCCATATTCCATATGTCTAAGGCTATCAGAAAATTACATTGTAGAAGTGAGGCATATCACAATGCATTTTTCTCGATGTGTTCTAGGAAGGAACTATTTGAGTTCTGGATTGGGTATGCTACTAAAATAATACTATAGTAGTGATAGGGAATTGATTTGGAAATGGGATTGAATAATAGAAAGTCTCAGGGGACTTGCATTTGATCTCATATGTATCTATTGTAACCCACAGGTGTCACTGTGGAACAGAGTTTGACTGGACACTAATTTTTTTTTCTCCCTCTTTTGTTTGGAATTTGGAGAGGAACAGATTCCTCCCAGATCTTATATTTCTTCTCTCTTTCATTTGGAAAATGGAGATTTGCTTGAGGTGCCTATGGCCTGAGTAGCCACACTTGGTTACAACAATGATTTGCTCTGTTTTTAGGTCAAGAACAAAAACAAAAGCCCAGATAAAGTTTAAATACTGCTTCGTAAAGATGATTAATTTAAAAAAATGGTCAGTGATTCTCTAACATATAGTTTTATTTTAGAACCCCCAGGGGAGAAT
Organism: Gracilinanus agilis; assembly: GCF_016433145.1. NCBI lineage: Eukaryota > Metazoa > Chordata > Mammalia > Didelphimorphia > Didelphidae > Gracilinanus > Gracilinanus agilis. The sequence goes on along the minus strand of NC_058133.1, from coordinate 420,156,065 downwards.
AAAATCCTGTCCACCAGGACAGAGGCCATTGATGTCTTCCATTTCTCTCTTTCCCAGATGGAATAAACATAGAGACATTCAATAAAAGGCATTCAGAACTAACCTTAGAATTTTTATAATGAAATCAAACCAATTTAAATAACTAAAAGAAACAGTGAGAAAAATCCTATAGAGGTACCTGTTAGCAAATAAGCACAGGGAGGGGTGGGTTGAAGTTCTCCCTGAACACCCCCATACACTGTTTCTACTGTTGGGATACAGCAGGTTGAGGGTCACCCAAACCCACGGTGAGTTATCTGCCTCATGAATAAGAAGACAATCCCTGGCAGAATGGGCAGGTGAGAACAATATATTCCAAAGGCCATGAAGTTGGCTGGATCAGCCTCAGTGGAGCTCCTTCCTGGAGCTTGGTCAGACATGGAAGACACCAAGGTCATCCATCGCATCCTGGGCCATGGCCAGTCATCCTGACTCTTGCTTTGCCTTTGGACTTTGGTGCTTCCAGAAGATAGACTGAGGCTGTTGGCTATGTGTGACTCTCCCTCACTTAAATCAAATTCATGAGCAAGTCAAGACATCACCAGAGAAGTTATTGGTCCTCTTTGAAGTGAGCTGCTCACTTTGGATTTCGCCATCTAGTGACAATAAGGCTGGCATATTTTTCTTGTGAATGGAAGTCCCCTTAGGAAAGTAGGGCATGGGGGAGAATGTATATGCTCCAATGTGTACTACTGGTCTCTTGCTGTGACAGAAAAATTAAGGAAAATTTCTCTCTGGTCCGGTCCAGTGGCAGCTGAGTTCATCTGAAGGGAGAAAGAGGATATTAAACAGGATGAAAAAATATGAGAGCAGCAGCCAGGGAAAGAGATATATTTTTTAATAAAAAAAAGAGATCAATTTGTTCAGAATTTCTATAAAAAGTTGGACTTGTAGGGAAGGGTCTACACACATATTTGCTATCTTTAAAGCCATCGCTTTCTTACCTTCATGATACTCCAATCCATTTTTAACTGTGTTTCTGTCAGACCAAACCCACAAGTGAAGGGTGGCAGGGATTGTCTCCCCTAGTTTGTCTTGGAGAAAAGATGTAAACAAATGAAGACTGGAGAAATAAACTAGATAAAAATCTGAAATGGGATCTCTCTCTCTCTCACACACACACACCAGACAACTAAGTGGTGCAGTGGATAGAACTTTGGGTCTGGGGTCAGGAAGACCTCAGTTCAAATTTGATATTAACTGTATGATCTTGGGCAAGTCACTTAATCACTGGCTGCCTCAGTTTCCTCAACTGTAAAATTAGAATAATAATTGCACCTACTTTACAAAGTTGTGATGATCAAAATATGTTTAGAGTACTTGGCATCATGCCTGGCACATAGCAGTCCTAAATAAATGTCTGTTGGTCAAGATGGTGGCTTAGTAGCAGTCCCAAATAAATGTCTGTTGGTCAAGATGGTGGCTTAGTAGCAGTCCCAAATAAATGTTTGTTGGTCAAGATGGTGGCTTAGTAGCAGCAAAAGCCGAAACTGCTTTATCCTTCCACACCAAATAAATGTTTGTTCCTTTTCCCACAAAGTCCCTCACAAAGACACTAGGAACCCATTCTGCATATCATCTGTTATCCACTTCATCCCATACAGACTCACAAACTGTCTTGGATTGCTTGGGATGATGGGCATGGAGTAGGGGATGAGGGGATGTGAGCACTAGGAGGGAAGGAAACAGGTTTGAGATTTCCCTTCGGGCCAAACTAACCATCTCTTGCTGATGGCCAGAAAGTGAATCCCAAAGTCTTTAAGGAGGATTGTGATCTTGGCTAACGACACTGGTAGGACTATGCCAGATAGTGGGCATCTTCAGGATATTCTTCATCTGTTGTGGTTACTTCTCTGTGTGCTTCCAGGGCGTGAGACTGATGGAAGCAAAAGATCTAGTGGGAAATGTAAAGGATGGAAGAGGGATTGTCCACTCAAATTAAGCCCTAGATGTCTCCCTTCTGAAGGCACAAGATTATTTTATTTTCTCATCCTTGCTTTGTTCTCATTCCTGAGAACACGGGCTCTCCAAATTCTTACTACCTCTGATTAACTGGCAAACAAACAAAAGTCCAAGCTGTGTGGGGACGTTGTGGGGGGCAGAACTGTTACTCTTACTACATTGGAAATTTTTTTTTTGTTTGCACACACTTCACGTCAGGTGGATAAATCATTCATCTGTTAAGTGCTTAATAACATGGAATGACAATGCAGGAAGTTAACCATTCTTAGTTGCCAAGAGAGTGAGTCTACTATCCTGACAATTGCTGATCATCATTTGCCATTTAAATAAATCATATTTGACTTGGAATTCATGGAAAATAACAGCATAGGTCATAATAGATACATATGAGATCAAATGCAAGTCCCCCAAGACTGTCTATTCTTCAGTCCCATTTCCAAATCACTCCCCTATCACTCCTGTAGTATTATTTTAGTGGCATACCCTACCCAGGACTAAAGTCACACAGTAATCCTGGTCTGCTGCCCTTTGGAGAAATAGGAAAAAAACCCAACATAACTACAGAGCATCCATCTACTCTCAGCCCCAGAAGAGAGATGTACAACCAAAATCCTTTAAAGTGATTTTTTAAATAACTAGAATTCTTAAGCTGACCTTTCTGTGTAGGAATATTTGCTTTTTCATAGCTATAGTTTCAGTGACATTGATGAGAGGTAAGGAAATTACAATTTTCTTATTTATTTGTGGTTAGCATTTTTAAAAATCTAGTTATGTTGCACTGAAAGGGAAAGACTGCTTTCCATGTATCCATTTTATTTTATTTAAAAAAAAAGACCCTTACCTTCCATCTTAGAGTCGATAGTGGGTATTGGTTCTTAGATAGAAGAGTGGTAAGGGCTAGGTAATGGGGGTTAAGTGACTTGCCCAAAGTCACACAGCTAGAAGTGTCTGAGGCCAGATTGGAACCCAGGGCCTCCCCTCTCTGGGCCTGGCTCTCCATCTACTGAGCCACCCAGCTGCCCCCCAGGCAGCCATTTTAGAGGTGGAAAGTTGAGACCACAGAGTAGCTTGTTGCTGTTATGGAATTTTTTCAGTCATGTTTGACTCTTCATGACCTCATTTGGGGTTTTCTTGGCAAAGATACTAGAGGGGTTTGACATTTCCTTTTCCATCATATTTTACAGATGAGGAAACTGAGGCAAATAGGAGTAAGTCATTTGGCTACAGTCATACAGCTAATATGTGTCTGAGGCCAGATTTGAATTTATGAAGATGTGTCTTCCTGTCCCTAGACCTGGCACTCCATCTTCTATGTCACCAATTACCCCAAGATTCATATTAAAAAAGCTTCTCTCCTTTTCCATACCAAACTTCTGGAAAATATATTATATATTTATTTTTCTACTCCATAACTGTGTGAAGTCTGGCTTTCACCAATCATTCTACTAAAATTATTTTCTTGAAAGTTATTGGTGACTCTCTGATGACCAAATCTAGGGGTTTTTTCTCTTTAGATTTTGGCTTCTTTTTCCTCTCCCCAGCTTTTGACAGAGTTGATAAAGCCTTATTTTTCTTGATATTCTCTTCTTCCTTGGTTTTCAAGATGCTCAATTCCCCCGTGTCTCCCAACTCTGACAGCTGCTCACTATTTCTTCTCTGTCTTCTTTCTCTTAAAAAAAAAATGAAAACAAACCTAGGCCTCCCTATCTTGGCCAAGTTGGAAGGGTAGGGGCTACTCATGAGTCTGATCCTACCACTGAAAATCAGAGAGGCACTGACTAGCTCCCTATTTCCTACCTGGTCTGCATTACTTTTTCAATAAGGAACTCGATCTATATACACATGCAAATATAGCTATCTATGTGTAAGGAATATCTATGTATATATCTGCCAACCTTTAAGTGTTTAAGTTTTTGGCTTTTATTTTCATATTCATTTTTAATTATGCCAAAGGGATCGAGTTGATCTTACCTTTTGACCAAGCAGTTTCATTATTGGGCAGAAGCAGAGGTGTGCTGATAAATGTTTACCAGCCAGTTTGCTAGAGAATAAAAATGTACTCCTGACTCACTTGTAAATTTAATAAGCAGAAACATTTTCTCCATCACTTTGTTAAATCTAGAAATCAACGAAATAATAAATCAAGCCCTGATTTTTACTGTTTGCTGATTTCTGAGGTGTAATTGCTCTCACTAAAAATTTAACAATTTGGTTCTTCTGAGCTGATATGAGCTGACTCTGAACAACACACCCTTGGGCATATCCCTTCAAGAAATCAAAGACAAAAATAACCATCCAATGTATACCAAAATATTCACAGCAGTATTCTCTGTGGTAGTAAAAGAATATAATCAATGTGGGGGCTGACGGAAGAATATTTTATAAACTTCTATTAATGTATTATTGTGTAGTAAATTATGAATTGATGAATAGGCAGCTAGGTGGATCAGTGGATTGAGTGCTGATCTGGAGACAGGGAGGCCCAAGTTCAAATCCAGCCTCAGATACTCACTAGCTATGTGACTTCAGGCAATTCCCTTAACTTCTGTCTGCCTTGATCCACTGGAGAAGTTAATGGTAAACTACTCCAGTATTTTTGCCAAGAAAGCCTCAGAGGGGGTCACCAAGAGTCAAACACTACTAAATCATTGAACAACAATAACGAAAATTATGAATATCAGGAAATCAGAGAAATGCAGGAAGACATAAGAATTGATGTAGAGTGAAATAAAATGGAGAGAATAATACACCAATGTAAATAAAAAAGATTACTAAAAGGAAGTTAAACGTGGAGCAATAGAAAAATCAATGAAAGTCATTTGTTGTTGTTCAGTCACCGCAATTGTGTCTGACTCTTTGTGACTCCATTTGGGGTTTTCTTGGCAAACATACTGGAGTGGTTCACCATTTCCTTCTTCAGCTTGTTTTATAGATGAGGAAACTGAGGCAAAAGGATCAAATGGCTTGACCAAGATCATACAGGTAGTGTCTGAGGCGGGATTTGTACTCAGGTCTTCCTGACTCTAGGTTTAGCATACTATCCTCTGTACCACCTAATTTCCTAATATTTTTGAAGTGCTTTATAAACCTTAAAATGCTATAAATGCAAGTGATTATTATTCCACCATTGCTCCTGTTATGCCACTTCCATTCAGTTATTTCTGGGGATTTTCTAAAAATGACTTTCAGTTGGGATTAGTGAATAGTGAATTAGAAGACAAAGTTATAATCAGAATGCTGATTTTCTATTCATCATTAGCCTTTCTTTTTTTGTATCTTAGTACCTTCATCTGTAAAATGGGGATAAGGATAATGATTTTGCATCAAATCAGGAGCATACTGGGAACATAGCTGAATGCTGAGAGATTTTCTCTCTCTCTCTCTCTCTCTGTCTCTCTCTCTCTCTCTCTCTCTCTCTCTGTCTCTCTCTCTCTCTCTCTCTCCCCCTTTATTTTCTGTCCTAGAATCAATACTAAATGTTGACTTTAAGATGGAAGAGCAGCAAAGGCTAGGCAATGGGAGTTAAATGACTTGTTTAGGCTCATATAGATAAGAAGTGTGTGAGACTGGATCTGAACTCAGGACTTCCCTGTCTCTGGGATTGGCTCTCTATCCATTAAGCTACTAGCTGCCCCCATGATGAGGTTTTCTAAACCTCTGAGGGATAGAATGTGATAAAACAGGGATCTCTAACCTTGAGATCTCCATCCTGTATAGTGGCTATGGGCAGGCGTCCCCATTTTGCTTTTTCTTTGAGTTCTAGCCTGTTTTTTGGCCATCTCCCATTCATTGCTGCACTCTCCTGCTTTATTCAGTCTCTCAGGTTTTCCTGAGAAGGAGCTGCTATTCCTTAGGGAGGAAAGTGCATTTTGCCAGCTACAGTATTAAATTGCAGCATTCCGAGGGGATTAACACAGGCAAACTGAGGGAGGGAATAAACCAAAGTGTCACAAAGTAAATATTTCACATTTCATGTTAATTCATATCCTAAAACAAGTGTGAAGAATTGGGATTAAGTGAGAAACTTACATTTGGGGGATTCAAGTCAATTTTGAGCAAGGTTAAATTTGAAAAAAAAAAGTTTTATCTTTGCTTTCTCTTTTTCTGCACAGCCTATTCCATGTATAGGTCAATTTCCAATGACATCAATAAAGGTTTCAAATAAGAAGAAGTTATGTGCAAAAAGAGAATGTGTCAAAGGTGAATTGATTGACCCACTTCATTTTCAAAGTTTTTTGGCTTGGTCTAAAAACCAGGAATATTTTAAGCAATAAAAACAAATGGGCTGATTTCACCTACAGAAAAATAAGGGGTCAGGAGGCAAGGGATGAATGAATAGTAGACAAATAAATACATTATCTCTAGACCTATTGAATGTGTCTTAGATAGCATATCTGGGCAATTTAGTGTTTATTGAGTGACTGTAGCACCAGGGACTTCATGCAATATTTACAAATGATCCCACAGAAAAGTATTGCACAAAATCATATTCCTCTTTCTTTATGTTATATATTTTTTTATTTCAGAGTTGATGGATAGGGACTATATCTTATATAAACTTATGTATAGATTTTAAAGCATAGCATCATAGATAGGGTGACCATAGAGGCAAGGAAGATCTAGGTTCCAGTTCTGTTTCTCCCAGCATATAATTTGTATGACCTTGGGTAAGTCATTTAACTTTTTGATATCCTAGGCAACTTGTTCCTCTTCTCTTCCTTCCTTCCTTCCTCCTCCTCCTCCTCTTTCTTTTCTTTCTCTCTCTCAACTCTAATGGAATATCCTCTAACCGATGTAGCGGTCTTTCAACTTATAGTCTTAGAAAGTATCTAGACATTGGCAATTTTTTAAGAATTGCAATTGCAGATGAGTTGCATTGATGATTTACATTGGTAAAGACTGTTTCTGCACTGGGAGTTATCTACAGGAATGAAAAAATAGGTCCAGACAAATACATATATCCCACACACAATAAGCAGATGCACTGATAGAGGAAAGCTTGTTTTCAGATATTCTGGACAGCATGTGAAAAGGAATATCTAGAAGATAACAACAGGTAAGAATATTAAATTTCTTTCTGATAAAATGATTGGACTGGAGAGGTGGTAATTGGGGGCTGTAGGCAGGGATAGACAAGTGGAAGGAATTCCTCAGAATTCTGTCTATTCTAAAGGAAGTTAGTTTATTTTTAAGTGTTCCTTATTTGTGTCTCTTAAGTGTTTTGCTTGTTTAATGAAGAGTTTTTATGAGAGAATACTTTGGATTGTGCTTTATCTGGTGATTTACTTTTGGTATCCTTTGCATAATGTTTTCATTAAATAATTCTGTAGAGTGGGATGTCAAGTATCTATTTAAAATTTTGTTTTATAAATTGCTTTTTTCCAAAAATTAGGATTTCCATATGGTGTCAGGCTCTTCCTAAACACGTGAATGTTTGACTATCCTATGAGTTCCCTAAAAATGTTTGTTGCTTAATTTCCTGACATCAGTTCATTGCTAAGGTCATACACCTCCTCTAACATTCTGTGCCATTCCCTTACTATAGATTCAGAAAATTTCTTCAAAAATTTTCTCTTGCTTATGACTTATTTTCATGTTTTCTTCTTAACTCAACAATGGCAACACAACATCTTCTACAAAATTGCAGTTGCTTTTGATAGGAGAGTAAGAATTTCTGTAGCACTTGCAAATTCTATGAAAAGTGACTCTATTTCCCTAGCTCCTCTGTCTTTCTCCTTTTCTTCTATCTACTCGAATTTTCAGAGCCTTGATACCAACTAGGGTGCCTGTGTGAAGAGAATCATTCTAGGGAAGGTTTAATATATATATATATATATATATATATATATAATCTGTGTGTGTATATTTGTTTCTGTTGTTTGGTTGTTTCAGTCTTGTCTGAATCTATGTGACCCATTTGGGGTTTTCTTGGCAAAGATATTGGAGTGGTTTGCCATTTCCTTCTCTAGCTCATTTTATAGATGAGGAAACTGAGGCAAACAGAGTTGAATGACTTGCCCTGGGTCCCACAGCTAGTAAGTATCTGAGGCCAAATTTAATCTTGGGAAGATGAGTCTTCCTGATTCCAGGTTGGATACTTTAGCCACTGTGTCACCTAGTTGCCTATATATTTGTCTACATACATAATCACCTTTTAAAGACAGAGGCATGTCAGGGCTCATCAATAGTAGTTGTATTAGACTGTCTTCCTATTCCTTGATGACTCAGCCATAGAAAATTTGAGTGGCCAAGGGATGTTGGAATTTCTGTGTTTGCAGTGTCAAGAGACTGAATCCCTATCCATTTGCATGCATCAAAATACTTTACATTGTATCATATCACTAGAGGTTCTTGATTTCGGGGGTGTCACAGACCCTTTTGGTGGTCTACTGAAGCTTTTGGATCCTTTCTTAGGATTAGATAGGTAGCCAAGTGGTACAGTAGATAGACAACTGAATCTTGAGTCAGGAAGACTCATCTTCCCAAATTCAAAGCTGGCCTCACACCAACTCTGTGTATTTGGGCAAGTTACTAAATCTCTATTCACCTCAGTTTCCTCAACTGAAGAATGTAGATATTAATATTAATAGCTCCTATCTCCCAGGGTTGAGAGGATCAAATGAGGTAATATTTGTAAAGTGCTAAGTGTAATTTTTGGCACATAGTAAACACTATGGACATGCTAGTCATTATTATTAATTATATTTTTCTTATATTCATAATTGAAAGAAAGGCTAGATTTCAGCTGGAGGTTAGTGAAAATGATGATGAAAATTTTCTCCATTTAAGTACATGGACCCTTTGAAATCTATTTGCAGATTCCTTGGGGGTCCAAGGACTTTGGGATTAAGAATTCCTGCTTTAGAAACACTTAGGACTGGGTTTCAGGGATAGAGCACTGCCTTGATGATTTTTAAAATAATAATGTTCTCATTTTGGGGATGACTCTGCACTCTTCCTGTCTTTCTAGTTACATCATTTCATGGTAATCATCTTCCCTTGGCTTGGCTGCTCTATCTCTCCATTAATTTGTAGGAAGTCAAGGGTTAAGCATCAAAAGAGAGGGTGTCAAAGGTAAGTTCATTGTCTTCACCTTCCCTGTTTTTAGACTTACGTGAAGAAATAGGAATTTGGGGGGCAATGAAAACATATTGGCTGACCACACCTAAAGGAAAAACAAAGAGATAAGTAAGAAGTAGGGACTGAATCACAGACAAATAAATTTGGTGTCTCTAGACTGACTGGATATTTACAACTGGTTAGGAGATATAGATGCTCTGAGATTTCTGAAAAATATTCTCAAAGGGGAGAATTGTGGGTATTGGAAGCCAGAAATGGAGCCAACTATTATTGAAATTGTCATCAAGTCAAAGGCTTGAGAATGACAAGTACTGGGAATAGGCAGAAATGGAGTAAGAAATGATACAAGATGCTAAGTACTAGGGAAATAGGGATAATGTGCCAACTTGGGGATCCCTGACTAAAACAAGTCAAGGTGCCTTCAAGGCTGTCCTGAAGTGTAGCTTATCACTTGCATTTCCCTTAAAGGATTGAGTCACCATAAGAAAGGATCTAGATATAGATTTCCCAATCTTCTTGTTTTCCACATGACTCCTTGCCCTTGTTAATTTTTTCAAGAGTCTTTTATTCCTTTAAAATTTTTTTTTGCTTTGTCAGAGTAAAATTGTCTTATATAATACACTAGATTTAGATTTAGAAGGTACCTCAGAGGTTATCTAGTCCAAATGTTTTACTTTCTGAATGAAGAAACTGAAGCCTGGATAGACTGTGACTTATTCAATAACACACAGTTGGCAGAGCTGGGTCCTTTGTGTTTAAATCTAGTAGTATCCTTTTCAATGCACATCATTTTCTCATATGCCCCAGTCTCATACACCACTTCCTTCCTTGTTGAGACTGGTCTTGCTTTGAGACAGATCAGGGAGCTATGTAGGCTATATGATTTTCAGGGGCTAGGGAGATTCCCCTAATGGCTAATAACCAGAAATTTACCTGAGACCCAAATTCCATTAGTTTAAGGCTTTTATCTCTTAATCCTGAGAGAACATTTTAAGCTGTCATCATTAACCTGTACTGGTGGGAATAAAGGTTATGAAAGTTGGTTCTGATAAGGAGAGTGGGAAGAGAGAGAATGCTAGGACATTTGGCAACTGAAGTGTAGAGGGGAGGAAAAGCTTTGGAAGGGGCATAGAGGAGGCATGGAAGACAAAGTGCATTTACAAGACTACTTTGATGCCTTTGATGTTGATGTGCAGTTGTTTCATTCATGTCTGACTCTTTGTGACCCTATTTGAGGTTGTCTTGGCCAAGATACTGGAGTGGTTTGCCATTTCCTTCTCCAGCTCATTTTACAGATGAAGAAATTGAGGCAAACAAGGGTTAAGTGACTTGTACAGGGACTCACAGATTTGAAGTCATGAAGATGAGTTCCTGATTCCAGGTCCAGCATTCTATCCATTACACAGTCTAGCTACCCTGACCATTGCCTACCCTGCATTATTTCTTTCCTCTTTCAAAAAATCTTTCTAAATTTCCCTCTTATGGGTTGGAGTTAAGATCTTCCTATGTGTGGAAGATCATTGTTTCCACTGTGTTCAGTATAAGTTACATTTCAAACAACAAAAAACCCATGAAAGTAAACAGATCTTATGTCCTATTTTATATAATGGTCTATTCATTTACAATAATGCTGAATATATATTAGAATCTCTATGGGTGGGAATTTTGTCTTCTTTAACTCCTATTCATGTGATTATGTTGATGATGTTAATAATAATAATAATAGCTCTCACCTTAACTTTAAACTTTGCAAAGGACTTCCTTTTTTTTAAAATTATTTTATTAAAACCCTTACCTTCCATCTTGGAGTCAATACTGTGTATTGGCTCCAAGGCAGAAGAGCAGTAAGGGTAGGCAGTGGGGGTCAAGTGACTTGCCCAGGGTCACACAGCTGGGACATGTCTGAAGTCAGATTTGAACCTAGGACCTCCCGTCTCTAGGCCTGGCTCTCAATCCAATGAGCTACCCATCTGCCCCCTTCAAAGGACTTTCTAAACATCTTGAGGTTCTTTTTGGATCTCAGTTTCCCTCCACAATGAAGCGAAACAATTGGATTAGATTTGTTGTTTTTCAGTCTTTTCAGTCATGTCTGACTCTTTGTGACTACATTTGGAGTTTTCTTGGGAAATATCCTGGAATAGTTTACCATTTCCTTCTCCAGCTCATTATGAGAAAGCTGAGGCAAACAGGGTTAAATGACATGCCTAGGATGACACAGCTAATAAGGGTCCGAAGCCAGATTTGAACTCAGGATGATGAATCTTTCTGAGTCCAGTTCTCTTTTCTATTGATCCACGATGATGCCCAATTTGGACTAGATTATACTTGAAGGAAACCAAAAGCTATGACCTTTTCATTTCTTTTTTTTAAAATAAATTTAAACCCTTACCCTCTGTCTTAGAATCAATGCTGAGTATCAGTTCTAAGGCAGAAGAGCAATAAGGGCTAGGCAATTGGGGTTAAGTGACTTGCCCACAGCCAGGAACTATCTGAGGTCACATTTGAACCCAGGACCTCCAGTCTCCAGACCTGGTGCTCTATTTATTAAGTGACTTGGCTGCCCCTCTATGATATTATAAGGTAAGATTTGAACTATAGTCTTCATGACTTCAAGTCTAATGTTCTATCTGCTTCAGAGATATAACGTATTATTATGAATTTTTTCTTTTTCTTTTTTTTGGTCAACAACAGGAACCTGTTGAGAGGGGATTGGGGGGCATGCTAATATTTAGGTGTACATTCTGGGAAGCTCCCACCCAGTGGGTGTAGTAATTAAACATAAGCTAAGCATCAGGATAAGTTGCTGGTGTTATCTAGGCAGCTAACATCATTCCAGAGGCAAAGATGAAAGCAGTGCCATTGGGTGTGCCTATTCTCTAGTGCAGAGTTGAAAAAAGCATCATATGTGTCCTTTCTCTGGAGCCCCAAAGGTAGATGGTGAAGGGATTGGTGTAATGAAGACACCAAGGGGAACCAGCCACTGGTGAGATGAACCTTCTGCTGCTGGCTTGAAGCTTCTTAGGAAGTAAGATCTAGTCTTTCCCTTCCAAAACCATGTCCAAAGACTTGTTCTGTGACACGTGTTTCTGTTCTTTCTCACCTAAATTCGATTATTTTCAGATTGTCACAGAGTTCAGCACCTTCTTGTCATTCACTTTAACAGGTTGATGTGTAAGCAGTGGCATCGGATGCTGCTAAGGTAGACTAATGCCATATATATACATAAAATGTATATGTGTATATATAAAGATTATTCTCTATTCCCTTTGGAATACTCCCTAGAAGTTGTAGTGAGTGCAAATTTTCTTAGCCAAGAACAGTAGAAAAATATCATCGTTTCCATCCCTCCTCAGTAGATGAACTTTAAGGGACCAGCTGAGCTAGGTAACAATTATTCCTATTTTGGACACAAGTATCCTTGTATAAGAAAAATCCTGCACCTTTATATTCCTGACATATTTGTACAATGGATGATGGTTCCTGCTTCACTGCAAACTTAGAGAAAACTCCCTCTTTTCCTTGGTAACATGTTAGGGTGGGAGCCAAGGGAATTGAAGTGTAAAAATCAGACAGCATCTCTTTCTCTTGCTTCTGTCTGCCTACCTCCAGGACTGAAGCACACTGCTGAATACCTTCAGTATTTTAATGTCAGAAAATTGGCAAATATAGTCAAGGACGATGAGCAGCTGAAATTACAAAGGGCTTTTGGAGCATTGAGGGATGTTCTAATCCTTTTAGGACCAGCCAACCTTTTCTGTTTATTGCTTCATCTTATGTAAATGATTACAGTTCAAGAAGACCTAATATTTATCATATAGGACGGGATGGGTCAGGATTTTTTTCTCTCTCTCTCTAGCTCGCTTTTTCTTTTCCATTAGTAAATTTAGTATTAGTAAACATATTAACATTTGCTATTTAAACACATTTTTCTCTGGAAATTTAGTAATCTCTGCTTCCAACTCCCAGTTCCAGGTTATAGCTATAGTCAATGCAACCTTTTTTTTTTAAATGCACTTCTGGAGTTATTGGCTGAAGATGACAAATCTCATGGAGTGGCAGATGTCACTGAAACTTTAAGGGAGGTTTGTAAAGCTTGGAGAGCTTTAGTAGTGAAAATAAAAGTCCCTGAGTTCTATCATCCTTACTTCCCATTTCCCCTTCCCCCCTATCCATCAGAAGGGATATAAATTTAAAATTCCATGACATTCCTCCAATTAAGCATAGTAGATGCTCACTAAATATTTGTTGATTAGATTGATTAAGCTCTGATTTAAGGGGAGTTGATACTTCTCCTTTCCAAGGACAACTTCCCTTCAAATGCTAGGAGATAACTGAATTAAACATTCAACAGGAATACGATAGCTGAAAGAGGCTTCAATTTTTTAAGCATGGGAAGATTTGAGGAATAATATTAATCCCTAGTGATCAATCAATTGACAAGCATTTATTAAACACCTCTTATAGGCCTGCCATTGTGCAAGTTGCTGGGGAAACAAAAACAAAAATGAAACAATCCCTGACCTCAGGTAGCTTACATTCTACTGGAAGAATTACAAAATAATTACAATATAAGTAAATACAAAATATTCACAAGTAAATAGTGATTAGTAAACAGTGATCTCAGAAAGTGATTTGCAAGTTATCAGTAGAATCTCTTCAGGGAATATTTGTTTACTAAAAAATTTTGATTGAAAAGTAGGACCAAGTAACTGCCCGAGGAAGATTCTATCCAAATCTTCATGTCAAAGCAGGATTTCAAAGGGTCTCTTACTAGTTAGGGACATGAGGCAAGATAATAAATTGTTTGCAATTTCTTTCTTTTTCTAGCCTAATTTATAGTCTACCCAATGCCCCTCTTCCCCTTGACTTTTAAATATTGGCATAACACTCATCATCTATGTTAAATGATCATCTCTAAAAGGAAAAAAATTGAGTCTGTCATAGCATAGCTAGTTTTGGAATCACAGGGTCACAGAATCTCAAAGTTGGAAGGACTTCAGAGTCCATCTAGACTAACGTTCATCAATAAACATTTATTAAGTACCTATTTGCAGTTAGGTGGTTCAGTAGATAGAGTGCTAGGCCTGGAATCAGATTCATCTTCATGAGTTCAAATCTGACCTCAGACACTTACTAGCTGTGTGATCCTGGCCAAGGCACTTGACCTCATTTACCTCAGCTTCCTCATCTGTAAAATGAGCTGGAGAAGGAAATATCAAACCCCTCCAGTATCTTTGCCGAGAAAACCCCAAATGGGTCACAAAGATTTGGACACCACTGAAAACAACTGAATAACAAAGTGTCTGTTTTGTGCCATGTTCTGTGCTGGGGTAAAAGACAGACCTTGCCTTCAATTATAATCAATGGGGGATCGCTTCTCGGCCTTTTGGCTAAGATCAAGTATAATCAATGGGGGAGACAATATGCAGAGCAAATATATGCAAAACAAGCTATATACAGAATAAATAAAAAGAAATTAATTGAGGGAGGGTACTAGAATTAACCTATACCAGAACAAGAATCCTCTCTACAACATAGCCAATAAATAACCATCCAACATTTGTTCAGGAATTTCTAATGAGAAGGAAGCCTGTTGTTCTTTTGGAGAAAATTTCTCTTTACTCCAATGGATCTGTGATTTAAATGTTTCTTCTAGCAATACAGAACAAAACCCACCCATATCTGCTCATCCTGTGCCACTCTTGTTTATGTCCTTCCATAGGTTCTCCTATTCTAGATTCTAGAGATCTTTTTTATTTCTTACTTATTACTAAAAGTGAATCTCAATGACTTCCTTCCATTGCTCCTTTTTCTGTTCTCTGGAGCAAAGCAGAAAAAGTCTAACTCCTACTGGACATCACGACATATCCTAAAAATATTTGCAGACATCTCCCATATTTCCATTTTTTCTTCTTTTCTCAAGGGCTATTTCTCAATAGCTCTATTCATTTCTTTCAGCCAATCTTCCTGGAGCACCTAGAACTAAACTCAATGATAAAGATGCCATCTAATCAAGGTTAAACATGACCATCATCTCCACAGTTCTGCATGATATGCTACCCAAAACAGTCAAAGATTGAATCAGCTTGTTTGGCTTCTGTAGCTGATTCATACTGATCTTGCAGTCCATTGAAACCCCTAGATTGTATTCAGACAAATAGCCATCTAGAATGCTCCCCTCATTTCGTACAGGTGAAGTTTTGAACCCAGTTATGACAGCTCTATTTAATTCTATCGTGTAAATGGATGGAAAAAAATTCCATCTTATAAAAATTCTGTCTTATAAAACATTTTAGCCCAGGGCAAACTATAACGCAAGGGCCAAATCTACCTCTGGCTTGTTTTTGTAAGGCCAACAAACTAAGAATATTTTTCTTTTTTACATTTTTAAATACTAAAAATTATTTTAAAATATAAAAACCATTTTTAGTTTACTGGCCATAGTTTGCTGACCTCCCTGTCTGTTGGAATCTTTTTGTATCTTTATTCTGTCCTATAATATATTTTTTTTATGTCATCTTGAAATTTGGTAAACATGCCATCTATGCCAATATACAAATCATTGATGAAAATGTTAAACAACAGAGAGTAAAGGGCACAACACACTAGAGACATTTTTCTAAGCTGACATTGAATCACTAATGATTAATCTTTGGGCATGGTGATCCAATCAGTCCTAATCCTCCTAACTGTACTCTTGTTTACCTCTTACCTTTCCATTTTGTCCACAAAAATAGAATGAAAAACTTTACTAAATTCTTTACTAAAACCTGGGTAAACCTCAACATCTTACATGTAGATAAATAGCACAGTAGAAAGAGCACTGGACCTGGTGTTCAAATACATTCCTTGCTATTTGCTAGTCTTTTGAGCTTGTATAAAAGTCACTTACCCTCTATCTGCATCAGTTTTCTATTCGGTTAAATGAGGAGGATAATACTTCCCAGGGTTGTTGTGAGGATAAAACCAGATGATATTTATAAAGTGCTTTGCAACCCTCAAAGTACTATATTACTATGAACCACACAATTATAATTATTATTATTTCCATGATTTTAATTTCAATTATTTCCATGGTCTGACAATCTTGATCAAAAAAGAAATAAGTTCAGTCTATCACGACCTATTCTTGAAGCCATGCCACCTCTTTGGGAATACTGGTTCCTTTTTTAGATCTTCTCAAATCATCCCTTTCATGATTCACTCTAGACGTTTTCCAAGAATCATAGCAAAAGTCATTGGCTTTCAGTTGTTGCTTTTTATTTTTTATTCTATTTTTAAAAAAATCCTTACTTTTGCCTTAGGATCAATACTAAGTACTGGTTTCAAGGCAGAGGAATGGTAAGGATGAGGAATAATTGGTGTTAAGTGACTTGCCCAGTCACACATGTTAGGAATTATCTGAGGTCAGATTTGAACCCATGACCTTCCATCCCATCCTACCCCGAGGACTGACTATCCACTGAGCCACCTGGCTTCCCCTGTCTTCTTCTTTTAAACAATTGGGACACTGTTTATCCTTCGCCAAACTGATGGTGCCTCTCCATTCTTCATGATCATTGATAGTGGCTCAGCAGAAATCATACCTGCCAGATCTTTTAGCATTTGAGCATGTATTTTATCTGGGCTGGGTTCCTGGAATTTATCAGGTAGCAAGGTGTTTTCTTGCCGTCACTTAGTTTGGCATCATCTTCCTGTTAGACATTTTTGTTATGTCCTTTCCAGGCTAGAGATAATTTTTGTTGGCAGACAAAATAGAAGCACCATAAGAGTTAAGCAACTTCTCCTCATAGTCAGTTATCCTAGTACAGGACTGTCCAGCATGGTGCTTGCATCCAAGAAGTCTCTGTGTTTTATGAGCACAGAAGAATTGCAGTAGCTCAAAAGAACCTTAAGATATACACATTTAGAGACATCTCCATCCCAAATGTTCATGTGGACTGCGTGTGCCTGACCTGTGGTGGAGCTTTCTGAGCTCACGTGGTACCATCAGCCACAGTCAGATCCCCTGTACATCGACCCCAACATTGGGATGTCATTTTGACCCTCTTCAAGTATGAAGGACAACAACCACTTCTCATCTACTCCAAGCACTGGCTTTATCTCTTTTTTAAAGATGGAGGAAAACCTACTTCAATCTTTTAAAAAATTTAAATGTGTCCTTTTTGAATTGAAGACAAAAAATTGAAGCATTGGCTTTATCTTTTTTTTTTTTAAAGATGGAGGAAAGCCTATTTAAATCTTAAAAAAAATCTAAATGTGTCCTTTTTGAATTGAGGACAAAAAAATTGGAGGACCTGGTAGGAGAGATGATTGAAGCCAATAATGTCTGAGTTGACCCTCTTGAAACTTGTGGGTTGGCAGTTCATTATAATGGTCTGGAATATTGGAAAAAGCACAGAACTGAGAATTAAGAGACCTGCAGCTAAGTCTTGAGTTGATGACTTCAACTCTCTTAGCCTCAATTTCCTCTTTTATAAAATTCATGATGGGGATTAAACAACCTATAAAGCCCCTTTCCAGATAGAACTTTCAAAAATTTCTTCTAAGCTTTCTTTGGGGTGATGTAACACGGTTCATTCAAGCAATGTTTTCATTGACATTTACAAATATTTATGAGCAAGCCCATTAGTATATTAACCCTCTCTTAATTTAAAATGACAACAACAACAATGATAAAATAAAAAAGCAAATGCCTAAAGTTTCTGAGAGAATCTCTTTTTGTTAAGGAAAAAAACAAGCTTGTCCAGCCAAGGGACTGACAGGGAACACAGTTGTACATCCTGGCAAAGACCCAAGAACAATAAGTCTTTGGAGGGGGGTGACTGTACTGTTCATCTGCACCCTCTGGTGGTTTTTTTATGTCATGGTCACTGGTTTAAGGGAAGATCTTTGATGGGGACTTTTCCATAACCTTCTTGGAACGAGATACTTCTAGCAATGCCATTCATTTAAAGATGAGGTAAATGGCTACTTGGGAAAAGACCTGCTAAGCAAAATGACTAAATCAAGAACCAGGCAGAGGGACACCAAAAATCAAATCTTTTTATATTGGAATCCCATCACTACCAGTGGTCAGTGATAGAGGGATGAGGGCAAAGTGTGACTTTCATTTCTTGTGTTTAAAATATGGGATATTGAGGGCAGCTGGGTAGCTCAGTGGAGTGAGAGTCAGGCCTAGAGACAGGAGGTCCTAGGTTCAAACCCGGCCTCAGCCACTTCCCAGCTGTGTGACCCTGGGCAAGTCACTTGACCCCCATTGCCCACCCTACCACTCTTCCACCTATGAGACAATACACCGAAGTACAAGGGTTTTAAAAAAATGGGATATTGCACTAGGGAAGGTGAAGTAGATTGAAGAAAATATGTAACTGAAACCAATTTTTTTCTTGTCCTTGGCAGAAATTCACTCATTTGGACTACACCTTTTTACAAAGGGAGATTAGATAAATTAGAGATAAAGGAAAGTGGAACAGATGTTTCACTTCTGATAAGCATCCCACTATAAGGAAACTCAAGAGAGTATAAGGAAATGAATCACTGAAGAAAGTCCACAAGCCCATCCGCTTGATCTCATATTTTGCACACATTTTGAGGAGGCAAGGAAATTCCATGCATGACAGAGAACTGACTAAATCCAGTGCCATACCTGTGCAGGTGGACTAACATCCATAATGATTCCAAAGGCAATTTTGATTTTTCTTTCTTTGAATGTCTGCCAGAGCTAATGATGCTGAAGACATCTTGGGAGCTGAGATAATTCTGAGAAGGAGAGGTAGGGACTATAATAAGGTGAAGAACAGGGCAGAAGTTTAAGCAGAATCATAGAATATTAAAGCTAGAATGAGCCTTTAGAGATGATGATGATGATGATGATGATAGTTCCTGTTTATATATTCTTTGTGAAAAAATGCTTTCCTTACAATAAAACTGTGAAGTAGTCTCTAAAATGACAGAGATATTAGATAAATTTTGAGGTTCCATCTAGTTCTAAAACCTATGATCCTGTAATTCTAGTGTGAGCATCATCTTCATTGTGCTCTTGAACAAACTGACACTTGGTATAATGAAGTGACTGACCAAAGGTTACAGCTAAATCTAATAGTAGAGACAGAACCAGAATCCAAGATTTCTGGTTTCAAGTGTGGTCCTCTTTCCTTTTTATTCTGCCGGAGATCATCTAGTCTAACCCTCTCATTTTGCAGATAAAAATACTGAATCACAATCAATTAATCAACAAGCTTTGGTTAAATATGTACTGTCAGACTATTGTGCAAAACATTGGTGATGCATAAACAAAAGGGCAACAAACCCTGCCCTCAAGGAGCTTACAATCTATCAGAGTAGAAAGCATGTACAAAGGTACACATACTTCTATGTACATACAAACTATAAATAAAATAAACATCAGGTGATTTTGGTGGGGGAGAAATTATGGCTCAAAGATTGGGATAAATATCTTTAGACTGATGTCTGAGTTTCTTTGTGATGTAGAATTTTCACAAAAAGAGTTGGATCACTTTCTAACTTTATTACAAAGGACCCTTTATCCTCCTTGCCTGAGGATGGTAATACATATTGGCTTTGACTATCAATTTATTCCTGATTCAGGGATTCCTGATTCAGGGGGGCAGTTTTATCTTTATGTGCCTTATCCTGACATGGCCATTCATAGAGATGTTGACTCTAAATGTTTCTTTCATGCTTAGGTACCATTTCATGTCTTTGCTTCAAGATAAGAGGATGGGTGATTGTCTAGTTAGAATGAATTTCTTATGTGCCCACGAGGATGGGAGACTTAATAAAGTGACTTGTAGTATTCAGAGGAGTTGGGGCAAAGCAGTGAAAATTATAGAGTAATCCAGAAAAGTATGAATATGCTACTTATGGAAACATCATGATTTGCCAATTTAATTGGCTACAGAGGGTGATCTTGGTCTTGCTGAGAAAAACCATAATGGATTGAAGTAGGATCAAGGAATTGGATGGGAAATACTGGGTGTGGGAAGAAATGGTTTCAGGCAGACATCAGTAAGCTTTTATGGCATAGGGTGCCACTTGTATAATATAGGGTAAGGAGTCTTGGCTCTGTAGTCAGAAGCTGTTGTTGCCCAGTTGTTGCCCCACTCTCCATGATCCCATGAACCAACCATTCTGTCCATGCCGTTTTCTTGGTAAAGATACTAGAGTGGTTTGTCATTTCCTTTTCCATTCAATTAAGGCAAACAAATAACTTGCCCAGAATCAAACAGCTAGTGTCTGGGGTTGGATTTGAACTCAAGTCTTCCTGACACCAGGCTTAATGCTCTATCTGCTGAGTGATTTAGCTGCCAATGGAGTTAGCCCCCAAATCCTGCCTCTGTTCCTTACAACCTTTGTCAAGTTATCTTACATGCTAGCCTCAAGTTTTTTCATCTGTAAAATGAAATGTTAGACTAGACTACTTTTTTAGATTTTTAGATTTTAGTCTTTTTTAGATTTAGCTTCAGTGCTAAATCTATGATGCTATGATGGGCTTAGATATTTGGGACAGGTAGTTAGGAATAGATAGATAATAAATAAAGATAATAGAGAATAAAAAAATCTCAGAGGGATAGAAAGAGCAAAGGACAGTTTGGGGAAAGGAAGAGAGAAGGAGGACTGGCTCAGTGGGAAAGGTATCATGGACTTCCTCCAGCTGTTGTCACTTATAGACTTGGGCAAATTGAAGCCATCACCCAGAGCCTTGTGGGTTGGGGAATCTCTCTGTTACTGGCCATTGAGCAAATTTCTGGGGATGCAGACAGTGAAGGACAAAGCAGCTCAGCCAGCTGGTATTAAAACAAACAAACCAACACCTTCCAGCTCAGCTACATTCCACAAACACACTCCCTTAAGCTGCCCTTTTGTAACTTCTTTTTTTTTTCATGCAAGCAACAGACATTAAAAACAAACAAAAAACTACTCCTGTTGGGTGTTGGGTTTGTGTGTATTTGTATTTGTTTGAATGTGCATGCCTGTGTGTGTGTGTGTGTGTGTGTGTGTGTGTGTGTGTGTGTGTTGTAGGGGAGAAGATATGAAGACTAAATGAAATATTTCCCCAACTGTCATGGAGTCTAGGGGGTGGAAGGACAGAAATATAACAAAAACACAGGTGATCATGATAGAGGATATTACCTAATAAGTGCGTAAGAGAGCAGTGAGACAAAGGAGCCCAAGGGAGGTCTGAGGGGAAAAGTCATTACCAGCTGGAACAGGTCAGTGAAACCTTGGAGGAAGTGATATTTGAGTTAGGCTTTAAGGGTGGACAGGAATCCAATAAATAAAGGGGAGGGAAGATATTCCATTTATAGGAAACAGATAAACAAAGACACCAAGATTGGAGGGTACAGGGTGTGTTAGAAGGGGTAGCCTGTAGAAGGGAGATAATGAGAGCAGGCTGAAAAAGTTTAACTAGGTAAGGTTGTAGAGGATCTTGAAAACCAGGCAAAGGCTTTCCTTGGGAGGCAGTGGGGAGTCATTGATGATTTTTGAGCTAAGGAGTTCCATGATCTTTTTGACCAGATTTTATATAAATATTGTTAGCATGGTAAGTAGTGGAAATCAATGGAAGTCTGGAAGTTGGTGGGAGCAGCTAAAGTGCATTCTGAAGAGTTGTATCTGACATTTTGGTGTGTGGAGGTAAGCATTTAGCTGGGGCAATTAAGGGGAAGAAAGGGAGGTTACTGCATTCAGTGCTATTGCCTTTGGGTAGAATTGTTTTAGTAGTGGAGGAGGACCAGACTTGAACAGGTATTCATTCAACCTTAGAGGGAAGAGCAAAGCTGCAGGTGTGGGGGCAATGCAGAAAGCTGTCCCTTTTGTGGGTATTTTGCGTGCCATAACCCTTTGGGAAGGCAGTGGAAGGGCAACTGAAGTATGTTTGTGTGCCCTCACCTCACTGATGTTTCATATATTTTGTTGTATTTTATGCCCACAATGGCAAATCTCTCTCTCTCTCTCTCTCTCTCTCTCTCTCTCTCTCTCTCTCTCTCTCTCTCTCTCTCTCTCTCTCTCTCTCTCTCTCTCTCTCTCTCATA